>NC_053028.1:371949235-372092305 GCF_003073215.2 Triticum urartu | reverse complement strand
GAATTCTTTTGAAAATAAAGTTTTAGAGATATCCTATCCTAGGGGCTTTCCGATTTCTAGGGTCACGTCCTACAGTCAACATGTGCTCTGATACCATCTCTGTAGCGACCCGACCTCAGATGGTCAAGCCTCTGTGTATCTGTGCCATCCCTGGATCGGTATGATGGCACACACAGTACATCAATGTATATATCAAAGTGCAATCACATGTATAAATAACGTAAAATTTATATATACCTCATAAGTCTCAGCGGAAACAATCAATCGGGTGTGGAGTCCCATCAACGCCATCGGCAGGTTGAGTGTAGACCATAACCCTGCATTGTAACTCTTACTCGTCGAAGAAAATATCTACAACATGATACGTTGCAGCCGTGTAGGTCAGTACATTGAATGTACCGGCAAGATCACTGTAAGAAAACAGATGATAAAACTATACTATATGCAATATGGCTTTGTGGCCCTGGGTCTAAGTGTTGTTTGCGTAAAAGCTGGTTTTATTTTCCCTACATCAAAAGAATATCAGGAGTCTGTACTACAGAGTTTTCTATCATGACATGGCTCCGCCAACCGATGTCTCATTGCCCGAATCATCATAAGTTGCCCACAATTAATTATCAGTCCTGTGTTGAGAGTTTCGAGATAGATCCTGATGAGGACATGAATACCTTGGATACGACCAAAAATATTGCATACATGCATATTTGTCAGGTGATTTCTAATGCAAACTATTCAATAATCTATTTATGTTATCCAGAACAAAAATACTTCACACACTTTTGTGTTTTGTCTAATTGCAGGTGTATGGGACATTTGTACAATCCACATATGAAGATAAGGGAAAAGGAGAAGTTTAGGTTGTGTTCAAAAACTCCTCTCACGTCACTTTTGGGCCAAGAGAAGATAGAGTCCAAGTCTCTCAAGTTCTGGATTCAGATTCGGACTGCACAGACATACCTGACTCAAAACGCCAACAACTTTTTCATACGGACTCCGAATTGGGTGATTTTTTTTGTTGGAAACTAGATTTCGTGCTCTTTCCAACCCAATTGGATTCACCTTCAAATTCGTCCGGAGCGTTGAGTTACGGACGAAACAATCTGACGTTGCAGCAGAATCCGAGTCAAACTACAAGCCCAAAGGTGTTGCATCACCTCCACTTGGGCCCATGAGCCTTGTACGACCTAGGGTTAGTTTTAGGATGCCTTGGGACGTCCTCCCACCTCCTTGGCCGCCACCCCTTGCTCCTATATAAGTAGATCCATCTAGTAGCTTTTTCCTTGGGATTTGTTTAGTTAAAAGTTAGCCATTGCAACTTCGTGTACTTCGTTTGTGTCCAACGACCAGACCAAGACCGCTTACGGATCCCCACCATTATCAATACCTCATATATATTTGCAATATTCAGATTGCTTTATCATATTCTTGCTCGTTCTTCGATTGCTTGCAGGAATAGACCTTCGTGGTCAGGATGACCGTGCTTCCGGCATCGTCAGTAACCTCAGGAGATTGGTTTAGCGATTGCTAAGGCGCAACGTCGTGCATGTTTGTAGTCGGATCGTCAAAGTCGTCTCCACCAAATCGATAGTTATCATCTCATCGAAAGATCGGGACACCCTCGCCTCTATCAGATCCAAGTCCAGATGCTCAAATTGTCCATAACCGGGGACACGGCTAAGCGATTAGGTTTAAACCCTCTACAGAGGTTTGTACACTTTACCCGCAAGATTTGATCCCTCTTTTTATGTTCTCGCACTTCAGGGTGTTTGAGAACAAGATGACCGAAACATGGTCTTCCGAAGAGTTCCTCTGACCACTATCCGGTGCTCATCCAATCCTACCGTAGTTCTACATCTGCTAGCACCGTCCCAGCTAGAGTCACCACTAAGGTCAACCAAGCCAGAGCCCATAGTGACTTGCGGTTGCACAGGTAAGCTTCCGTGCATGAAGTATTCTTCCATCTCTTTGAGCCTTGGTGGAGCTTTCCGCATGATATCACGACGCTTCTCCAGAATCACCGAGTACTGGACGCACCAATGTACCCTTCTTAACCATTCTCCACCCAGAGGTATATTGAATTCTTGTCTGGAGTCTTGAAGTCTTGGCCTTGAAGATGCAGTCCTTGCAAATGCCATCATGGAGTTGTAATAACACATAAGCAATCACTCAAAAAAACAAGTAAAAGACTTATGAACTCAAAAAGAACCAAACCAATCTTGCCGGACAAAGACATTTAATTGTATGAAAATCATGTGATCATGGTTCTAGAGGATAGTATGGATCTAAGGCTTCAATTTGCAAAAATGACCAAATCAGACGGAATCATAGATTGAAAGTTATGGCCTAACAAAGTTGAAGTTTGAATCTGGTCAAATCTGAATTTGAAAGTGATAAAATATAACTTGGTAGGATCATTGGATAGATGGGATCATGATGAACAATTTGGCGTTGGTTTCATAAAAAACGGAGCTTCGGTTCAGAAGTTACGATCGAACGAAGGTTTGAGCTAAATTTGAAGTTGAATAAATTTAATTTGCTCAGTCTCCAAAATCCACTTTTTATTGGAAAGTATATGTCACAGGGAGTATTTTGCAAAAAGAATCACTTAAATCGGAGTTACGGATAAAAAGTTGGAGGGTTTTGAAGTTCTCGGGCTGTTCTGAAAAAAACAGGGACTAATCCATGGAAACTTTATTTGCATCTGGGTCCCAGGACACATGGTGCAAAGCTACTGGGCTACACCTATTCACTGCGGTGCTACACTAGCGGATAACCACAATATAGCGCATACCGGTTCGAGATAAAAAGAAGAAAGGCTAGATCTAATCTGGACCAATCTACTTTGGATCGGACGGACGGGGAGGACGGGTAGTGGCTTACAGTGGGCGGCGGCCAGCGTCGAAGTCGAAGAAGTAAGTGGCGCGAGGGCTCTGTTTGTTGCAGGCGATGGGCCTAGAGGTCCTCGAGGTACTGGAGGAGGAGTACGGTGTCCGGTGCGTCGTGGAGATGGCAGTGGTGGCGTTGGCGGCGTCGGGTGATTCCTGTGGTGATGAGGGCGAGCGGCTGGAGCAGGGGGCTGCACCGGCGAGATCCAGGGGACGTTGGGAGCTGGCTCGGTTGTCGATCTGCGCGAGAAGAAGGATCAGAGAGGTGCATAATTGAGAGGGAGGAAGAAACAGCCGGACAGGGGTGCTCGGGAACCTCTTGTTGCCTTGGAAACATCCAGCGAAAGATTCAGGTGCGGTGAACTCCGGCGAGATCGGATCGGGCACTCTAGGGCACTGGGAAACAAAGTTTTTGCGAAAATCAGATGAGAAGGAGGAGGGAAGTATTTATATGGAGTCGGTCTTGCGCGAGGGGCAACGAATGGATCAAATCGAGAGGATTTGCATCGGGATATTGTTCCCATGATGAACACGAAAGAAAATGACAAAGGATGGGGATGACATGTGGGGCCTGAGAGTCAGCGACAGAGGGGAGAGGGAGAGGGGAGCGGTCGACCGATGGGAAGCCGTTTCGGTGTGCAGCTAGGCCGGCTGGGTCGTGGGGAGGGAGATGGGCCTTGCAGGCAGAAGAAAATAAATTGAAATTTATATAGACATATTATATATAAAAAAATCAGAAAAAGAAATCCTAAAATATGAACATATTTTCAGAGGCAAATAAAATTCACAAAAGTCAAACAGTGTTGCTCTTGAAATAAAACCCAATAAAAATCACTTTTAAGATACCAAAATTATTTTCTCCTAATTTTCCATTGAAGGGAATTATTTTACCCTTATTTCCCTCTAGTTATTTTTAGGAGAAAAATAATTTTATTAAAAGCCAAATAACTCCTAAATGGTTTTGAAATTGAAATTCAAATGACTTCCAAATCTTTTCTGTTTTCCTCATTCAAATATATTTCAAATATCCCCTGGTTTGGAGTGTCATGTTGCTCCTCTCTTTATTTTTGAAATGGGTCATAGGAATTTGAAACTATTCAAATGGGAAGGATTCCAAATGGAATTTCAAAAGTGGTTTAACTCCCAACTCTCTTTCATTTAAACATTGGAGAAGTCATTTCATCTCCTCTCTTGAAAGTCCTTGAGTGGCATGAAGTTTGCATTACTTTCGAATGAGGTTTCAAATCATTTCAGATGGAAACACTCTTGGGGAAGTCTTTTTATTCCCTCTCATTCAACTTTCAAAAAGTTTCAAATTGCACTCAGTTTCACACAAGCAATCACACCACAATCCAACAAACAATCAAAAATATTTATTTAATATAACATTCCAAAATTTAGAATTTTGGGATGTTACAAAGCGATGATGAGCCCAGATTCCGCGAAATGGCTTGAGGCCATGAAATCTGAGATGGGATCCATGTATGAGAACAAAGTGTGGACTTTGGTTGACTTGCCCGATGATCGGCAAGCCATAGAGAATAAATGGATTTTCAAGAAGAAGACTCACGCCGACGGTAATGTTACTGTCTACAAAGCTCGAATTGTTGCGAAAGGTTTTTGACAAGTCCAAGGAGTTGACTATGATGAAACCTTCTCACCCGTAGCGATGCTTAAGTCTGTCTGAATCATGTTAGCAATTGCCGCATTTTATGATTATGAAATTTGGCAAATGGATGTCAAAACTGCATTCCTTAATGGATTTCTTAAATAAGAATTGTATATGATGCAACCGAAAGGTTTTGTCGATCCTAAAGGTGCTAACAAAGTGTGCAAGCTCCAGTGATCCATTTATGGACTGGTGCAAGCATCTCGGAATTGGAATATATGCTTTGATAGTGTGATCAAAGCATATGGTTTTATACAGACTTTTGGAGAAGTCTGTATTTACAAGAAAGTGAGTGGGAGCTCTGTAGCATTTCAAATATTATATGTGGATGACATATTGTTGATTGGAAATAATACAGAATTTCCAGATAGCATAAAAGGATACTTGAATAAGAATTTTTCAATGAAAGACCTCGGTGAAGCCGCTTATATATTGGGCATCAAGATCTATAGAGATAGATCAAGGCGCTTAATTGGACTTTCACAAAGCACATACCTTGATAAAGTTTTGAAGAAGTTGAAAATGGATCAGTCAAAGAAAAGGTTCTTGCCTGTGTTACAAGGTGTGAAGTTGAGTCAGACTCAATGCCTAACCACTGAAGAAGATAGAGATAAAATGAAAGTCATTCCCTATGCATCAGCCATAGGTTCTATCATGTATGCAATGCTGTGTACCAGACCTGATGTGTGCCTTGCTATAAGTTTAGCAGGGTGGTACCAAAGTAATCCAGGAGTGGATCACTGGACAGCGGTCAAGAACATCCTGAAATGCCTGAAAATGACTAAGGATATGTTTCTTGTTTATGGAGGTGACAAAGAGCTTGTCGTAAATGGTTACGTCGATGCAAGCTTTGACACTGATTTGGGTGACTCTAAGTCACAAACCTGATACGTATTTGTATTGAATGGTGGAGCTGTAAATTGGTGCAGTTCCAAGCAGAGCGTTGCGACGGGATCTACGTGTGAAGCGGAGTACATAGTTGCTTTGGAAGCAGCAAATGAAGGAGTTCATATCCGATCTAGGTGTAATACCTAGTGCATCGGGTCTAATGAAAATCTTTTGTGACAATACTCGAGCAATTGCCTTGGCGAAGGACTCCAGATTTCACAAGAGAACCAAACACATCAAGAGACACTCCAATTCCATCCTCGATCAAGTCAAGGAGGGAGACATAGAAATTTGCAAAATACATACGGATCTGAATGTTGTAGACCCGTTGACTAAGCCTATTTCACGAGCAAAACATGATCAGCACCAAGACTCCATGGGTGTTAGAATCATTACTATAATCTAGATTATTAACTCTAGTGCAAGTGGGAGACTAAAGGAAATATGCCCTAGAGGCAATAATAAAGTTGTTATTTATATCTCCTTATATCATGATAAATGTTTATTATTCATGCTAGAATTGTATTAACCGAAAACTTAGTACATGTGTGAATACATAGACAAAACAGAGTGTCCCTAGTATGCCTCTACTTGACTAGCTTGTTAATCAAAGATGGTTAAGTTTCCTGACCATAGACATGTGTTGTCATTTGATGAACGAGATCACATCATTAGAGAATGATGTGATGGACAAGACCCATCCGTTAGCTTAGCATAATGACCATTTAGTTTTATTGCTATTGCTTTCTTCATGACTTATACATATTCCTCTGACTATGAGATTATGCAACTCCCGAATACCGGAGGAACACCTTGTGTGCTATCAAACGTCACAACATAACAGGGTGATTATAAAGATGCTCTACAGGTGTCTCCGAAGGTGTTTGTTGAGTTGGCATAGATCAAGATTAGGATTTGTCACTCTGTGTATCGGAGAGGTATCTTTGGGCCCTCTCGGTAATGCACATCACTATAAGGCTTGAAGCAATGTGACTAATGAGTTAGTTGCGGGATGATGCATTACGGAACGAGTAAAGAGACTTGCCAGCAACGAGATTGAACTAGGTATAATGATACTGACAATCGAATCTCGGGCAAGTAATGTACCGATGACAAAGGGAATGACATATATTGTTATGCAGTTTGACCGATAAAGATCTTCATAGAATATGTAGGAACCAATATGAGCATCCAGATTCCGCTATTGGTTATTGACTGGAGATGTGTATCGGTCATGTCTACATAGTTCTCGAACCCGTAGGGTCCGCACGCTTAACGTTCGATGATGATTTGTATTATGAGTTATGTGTTTTGGTGACCGAAGTTTGTTCGGAGTCCCGGATGAGATCACAGACATGACGAGGAGTCTCGAAATGGTCGAGAGGTAAAGGTTCATATATTGGAAGGTTATATACGGACACCGGAATGGTTCCGAAGAGGTTCGGGGATTTTTCGGAGTACCGGGAGGTTACCGGAACCCCCCGGGAAAGTTAATGGGCCTAATGGGCCATAGTGGAGAGAGGGAGGAAGGCCACAGGAGGAGGCGCGTGCCTCCCCCTGACCAATCTGAATTGGACAAGGGGTGGGGGCGCGCCCCCCCTTTCCTCCTCCCTCTCCCCTTTCCCTTTTCCCCGCTCCGTTGGAAGGAAGGGGGCCCGAATCCTACTAGGAGTGGAGTCCTAGTAGGACTCCCCCCTTTATATACGGGGGCAGGGGGCACCCCAAAGACAAAACGGTTATTCTCTTAGCCGTGTGCGGTGCCCCCCTCCACAGTTTACTCCTCCGGTCATAGCGTCGTAGTGCTTAGGCGAAGCCTTGCGCGGATCACATCACCATCACCGTCACCACGCCGTCGTGCTAACGGAACTCTCCCTCGACCCTCTACTGGATCAAGAGTTCAAGGGACGTCATGGAGCTGAACGTGTGCTGAACACGGAGGTGTCATACGTTCGGTACTAAGATCGGTTGGATCGTGAATACGTTCGACTACATCAACTGCGTTAACCTAACGCTTCCGCTTTCGGTCTATGAGGGTACGTGCACACACTCTCCCCCTCTCGTTGCTATGCATCTCCTCGATAGATCTTGCGTGATCATAGGATTTTTTTGAAATTGCATGCTACGTTCCCCAATAGAAGCAACATATCATAAGCATAAATAACAAAGTTCAGCGTACCCAAAATGCCCTAACTAGAGTGATCTTCGTATATTAGGAAGAAGGGGAATGGCGAAACCCACCTCCCACCTCCCACCCTCCCATGGCGACTCCCACCTCCACGAAGCCTTCTCCAACGATGAACCCCTCCTTGGACTCAACTAGCTGTTCCAAGTCATGGCCAACATCCTCCATTGGGACTTTGCCCCTGGTCTCAAAGTGGAGGATCAGATCAGGCGGAGGTTTGGATCTTCGGTTCATTATGATCATGATCCGAAAACCAAGGAATTTTTCTTGGTGGTCTCTTTCTCCTCTACTTCTTTCCCTCTTTCAGTGGAATCTGTGGGTTTGGTGTTACAATGTTGCATTGGTGGTTGGGCATTAGGGTTTAACATGATCCAGTTGGGGCCTCACAACTTTCGGTTTTTGGTGGCTTCAAATAAAGTTGGGCACTACATCTATGCTTTGAAAGATCGCGTCTGGCCTAATTTTATATGTCATTTCTGTTTGTTTAAGGCGAATGTGGATTATTCTTATGACACGGGTTCTTGGCATTTGGATCTCGAAGTTCCAGAGATAATGGCTCGTATACCAATGGCTATTAAATCTTCTCTGGATTTCCTTCATGTAAGTGCACAAAAGGATCAATCCAGTGCTAGAGAGTTGGCAAAATTTGGTCTGCGCAATGACACTTTGGCCTCGCATACTCTTAATTTTGAGGATGATCATCTCGATAATGTTATGGCCAATAGTGATGCAGGTTCCATTCTTTCATTTGGTGCATTCAATTGCAATCTGTCCTCCATGCATGACTGCATTGACAAGTCTACGTTCTTGGGTATGGACTTTAAACATAATTATTGGAAGTAATTTCATTTTGCAACTCTGGAGGAAATCTTGGATCTTTGGCAGGCTGGGTATTCTAATATGCAGGTCATGACGGCTCTATCTCTTAAGGATATTCCAGATAAGCATTTCATTTTCCTTGCTCTGAATCGATGTGAATTATGCTTCCGGACGAGACATCCTGGTTCTGATTGCCCAACTAAATCTTGTACTACTTGTATAAATTTGGGATATACTTGCAGTAAACATAATGTTTGCGTGAAGGCATCTTCTTTGTGCTCCAAATGTTTTTCTCATTCACATGAAAGTTCTGCTTGCACTATTGGGCTTCGATGCCGTATCTGCATGCAAGTGGGCCATATGGGCTGGCAATGTCTATCTAGAAGGAATGCTCAGGCTCGTGCGGTGTGGAAAAAGAAAAAAAGGGCTAGGTGGAAGTATTTTATCCACAAAACTACTGCCGCAACAAAAGGGACAACAAAAAGTTTGGCGTAGAAAATCGGGGAAACTGAATGTACGAGATAAACTCTATAAACAAATTTGGATTCCTAAACGGTTGGAGAGAGAAGCTCGTGCCTATCCTTCTCATGACCAAAATACCCCGGACGCTACGCATTCTACACCAGTTCCCCAAAACCACCCACCACTTTCGTCTGCTCTGCCACCCTGCAAGATCCCATCTCTTTCCTCCGTTCTCTCTGCTTCAAGCACCATGGCAAATCTACCCGTGAGGCCCTACCAGTTCGTTCCTGGAGTCATGAACATCCAGCAGGGGCCAGAAGGAAGATCACAAAGGAACATGATGGTGGTAGGTGATCCACCGCTCGGCCACACATGGTTTGCTCTGGTTTTTGTTGTTCCACATCCTCCAGATCTGCAAAGGGAAGTTGTACTGGCTGATGTTAGGCGGGTTTTGATAGATGATCACGATGCGAACACCACTGAGGGGGATATTTATCCTTTTTGTGTGGGTTTGGTTTGTTTTGAGGATAGAATCATCCGAGATGATATGGTAGATTTAGGGGAACAAACCTTGGATGAGCACTCTGATTTTTACTTGCTGCGCCACGATGATGGTCCGAACATGAGGCTTCCGATTATTGAGAGAGATGCGTGGGTAATGCTGCTAGGATTCCCTCTTGATTATCAAACTGAGCATTATATTATGAAGGCGGTTTCCTGCTTTGGTAGATGCATGTTTTGGCACCGTCCTGGACACAAAAAGCTAGAGTGCTGGTCAGGGTTTTAATTAATGAGCTCAAGTCTATGCCGTTCATCTTAGTCATTAAGAGGTTCACGAATATTAGTGGCATTGGCAAATCGTGGACTGTACCAGTTTATGTGCTGAATGGAAGAAACCCTAGCCCGGGCCTAGAAGGGAATGAGGAAGCTCCTCCTCCTTTAGGGGCATCTCCTCACCCTACTCAACTACCTTTTCTGAATGCCATGCAACAAGCTCAACACAATGCTCAGGTTTGGCAATTGGAGAATGCACCCAATGCTTGGGAGGCAGCACCTGCGCCGCAGCCTCCTCAACAAGGTTGGGGTGAATGGCCTATTCTGCCTCCTGTTCCTCAACAATACCAGGGATTTAGCTACAGACAGTTTACTGGATACGCTGGCCCCTCGATGATGGATGGTATTCAGACTGACGACTCTGGTTTTGATGATGGAATTCGCTTATGGAATGAACATGTGCAGATGGTGGAACAAGCTGCTGAAGATTTCTTACAGGGGAGACATGGCAATGGTCTCAGTTTCAATCAGATCAATGCTCACATTGTAGAGATTGAAGTTCCAAGGAAAATGAACCTGTTAGAGTTCTTTATCCACTTCTATGCAACTATTTACACTCCCAAAATTTAGAGGAAGACTGTTGGTGATGAGATGCAGGAGCAATGGTTTTGTTTTTCTCATGGTATTCAAGTCTTTCTGAATGAGTTGGTCCATGTGGCTTGCAACACTAGATTCCCCTTCACACCTTTTTCTTCAAGCAGTAGGATCATTTACTGCAGCAAAGAAGTTTTGTCAGCTTGCAACAATTTCTGTTTTGATGGGAAGGGCATTTCTATGGACACTTTTTTTTCTCTCAGGGCACCGTGGAAGAGGATGATGCATGTGAGGACATGATTCTGGATACTGCGGCATCTCGCAAGAGACGTCGCCCTACAGCCCCGCTGGATGTCACTCATGTACGCCGTAGTGTCAGAGCTACTAGGTACAAGGATTCAAAGCGCCTTCTATGTCTGACATCAAAAAGAAAGAATATCATGTCAAGCCAAGGCGCATTCTTGATATTGGCGATAGCAGTGTGGCTCAAGAGATGGAAGTGCAGCCTACTTCAAACCAGTCTCCACCGCCACCAACCCCTATAAATACAATACAACATTTGGGAATTAACATGTGTGGCATCCCTCCTGAATAATTCTCTGAAGATAAGCTGATGCAGGAGGAGGAGGGGAAGAACCTCGGAGAAGCTTAAGTTCCTACTTTTATTTAAGTTTGCTTGCTGTGGTTGGTGCTACCTCTTGAGCATTGCGTTGGATTTCCTTGAAGAGGAAAGGATGATGCAGCAAAGTAGCGTAAGTATTTCCCTCAGTTTTTGAGAACCAAGGTATCAATCCAGTAGGAGGCTGCGCGCGAGTCCCTCGTACCTGCAGAAAACAAATAACTCCTCATAACCAACGCGATCAGGGGTTGTCAATCCCTTCACGGTCACTTACGAGAGTGAGATCTGATAGATATGATAAGATAATATTTTTGGTATTTTTGTGATAAATATGCAAAGTAAAATAAAAGCAAAGTAAAACGCAAAGGAAATAACTAAGTATTGGAAGATTAATATGATGAAGATAGACCCGGGGGCCATAGGTTTCACTAGTGGCTTCTCTCAAGAGCATAAGTATTTTACGGTGGGTGAACGAATTACTGTTGAGCAATTGACAGAATTGAGCATAGTTATGAGAATATCTAGGTATGATCATATATATAGGCATCACGTCCGAGACAAGTAGACCGACTCCTACCTGCATCTACTACTATTACTCCACTCATCGACCGCTATCCAGCATGCATCTAGAGTATTAAGTTCATGAAAACAGTGTAACACCTTAAGCAAGATGACATGATGTAGAGGGATAAATTCATGCAATATGATAAAAACCCCATCTTGTTATCCTCGATGGCAACAATACAATACGTGCCTTGCTGCCCCTACTGTCACTGGAAAGGACACCGCAAGATTGAACCCAAAGCTAAGCACTTCTCCCATTGCAAGAAAGATCAATCTAGTAGGCCAAACCAAACTGATAATTTGAAGAGACTTGCAAAGATAACCAATCATACATAAAAGAATTTATAGAAGATTCAAATATTGTTCATAGATAATCTTGATCATAAACCCACAATTCATCGGTCTCAACAAACACACCGCAAAAAGAAGATTACATCAAATAGATCTCCACAAGAGAGGGGGAGAACATTGTATTGAGATCCAAAAAGAGAGAAGAAGCCATCTAGCTAATAACTATGGACCCAAAGGTCTAAGGTAAACTACTCACACTTCATCGGAGAGGCTATGGTGTTGATGTAGAAGCCCTCCGTGATGGATGCCCCCTCCGGCGGAGCTCCGGAACAGGCCCCAGGATGGGATCTCGTGGATACAGAAAGTTACGACGGTGGAATTAGGGTTTTGGCTCCGTATCTGATCGTTTGGGGGTACGTAGGTATATATAGGAGGAAGAAGTACGTCGGTGGAGCAACATGGGGCCCACGGGGGGGGGGGGCGCGCCGGGGGGGGGGGGGGTAAGCGCGCCCCCTACCTCGTGGCCTCCCTGTTGGCTGCTTGACGTAGGGTCCAAGTCTCCTGGGTCTTGTTCGGTGAGAAAATCACGTTCCCGAAGGTTTCATTCCGTTTGGACTCCGTTTGATATTCCTTTTCTTTGAAACCCTAAAATAGGCAAAGAATAGCTTTTCTGGGCCGGGCCTCTGGTTAATAGGTTAGTCCCAAAAATAATCTAAAAGTGGATAATAAAGCCCAATAATGTCCAAAACAATAGATAATATAGCATGGAGCAATCAAAAATTATAGATATGTTGGAGACGTATCAAGCATCCCCAAGCTTAATTCCTGCTCGTCCTCGAGTAGGTAAATAATAAAAAAGATAATTTTTGATGTGAAGTGCTACTTGGCATAATTTTAATGTAATTCTTCTTAATTGTGGTATGAATATTCAGATCCGAAAGATTCAAGATAAAAGTTTAATATTGACATAAAAATAATAATACTTCAAGCATACTAACAAAGCAATCATGTCTTCTCAAAATAACATGCCAAAAGAAAGTTATCCCTACAAAATCATATAGTCTGGCTATGCTCTATCTTCACCACACAAAATATTTAAATCATGCACAACCCCGATGACAAGCCAAGCAATTGTTTCATACTTTTGACATTCTCAAACTTTTTCAATCTTCACGCAATACATGAGCGTGAGCCATGGATATAGCACTATATGTGGAATAGAATGGTGGTTGTGGAGAAGACAAAAAAGGGAGAAGATAGTCTCACATCAACTAGGCGTATCAACGGGCTATGGAGATGCCCATCAATAGATATCAATGTGAGTGAGTAGGGATTGCCATGCAACAGATGCACTAGAGCTATAAGTATATGAAAGCTCAACAAAAGAAACTAAGTGGGTGTGCATCCAACTTGCTTGCCCATGAAGACCTAGGGAATTTTGAGGAAGCCCATCATTGGAATATACAATCCAAGTTCTATAATGAAAAATTCCCACTAGTATATGAAAGCGACGAAATGAGAGACTCTCTATCATGAATATCATGGTGCTACTTTGAAGCACAAGTGTGGTAAAGGATAGTAACATTGTCCCTTCTCTCTTTTTCTCTCATTTTTTATTTGGGCCTTTTCTCTTTTTTTATGGCCTCTTTTCTTTCTCTTTTTTTTATTTTTCGTCCGGAGTCTCATCCCGACTTGTGGGGGAATTATAGTCTCCATCATCCTTTCCTCACTGGGACAATGCTCTAATAATGATGATCATCACACTTTTATTTTCTTACAACTCAACAATTACAACTCGATACTTAGAACAAAATATGACTCTATATGAATGCCTCTGGCGGTGCACCGGGATATGCAATGAATCAAGAGTGACATGTATGAAAGAATTATGAATGGTGGCTTTGCCACAAATACGATGTCAACTACATGATCATGCTAAGCAATATGACAATGATGGAGTGTGTCATAATAAATGGAACGGTGGAAAGTTGCATGGCAATATATCTTGGAATGGCTATGGAAATGCCATAATTGGTAGGTATGGTGGCTATTTTGAGGAGGGTATATGGTGGGTGTATGATACCGACGAAAGGTGCGCGGTATTAGAGAGGCTAGCAATGGTGGAAGGAAGAAAAGTGCGTATAATCCATGGACTCAACATTAGTCATAAAGAACTCATATACTTATTGCAAAAATCTACAAGTTATCAAAGCAAAGTATTACATGCATGCTCCTAGGGGGATAGATTGGTAGGAAAATACCATCGCTCGTCCCCGACCGCCACTCATAAGGAAGACAATCAAAAAATAAATCATGCTCCGACTTCATCACATAACGGTTCACCATACGTGCATGCTACGGGAATCACAAACTTTAACACAAGTATTTCTCAAATTCACAACTACTAAACTAGCACAACTTTAATATCACCATCTTCATATCTCAAAACAATTATCAAGCATCAAACTTCTCATAGCATTCAACACACTCATAAGAAAGTTTTTACTATTCTTGAATACCAAGCATATTAGGATTATTTAAACAAATTACCATGCTATTTAAGGCTCTCAAAATAATCTAAGTGAAGCATGAGAGATCAATAGTTTCTTTAAAACAATTCCACCACCGTGCTCTAAAGAATATAAGTGAAGTACTAGAGCAAAACTATATAACTCAAATGATATAAGCGAAGCACATAGAGCATTCTAACAAATTCCAAATCATGTATGGCTCTCTAAAAAGGTGTGTACAGCAAGTATGATTGTGGTAAACTAAAAATCAAAGACTCAAATCATACAAGATGCTCCAAGCAAAACACATATCACGTGGTGAATAAAAATATAGCTCCAAGTAAAGTTACCGATAGAAGTAGACGAAAGAGGGGGTGCCTCCTGGGGCATCCCCAAGCTTTGGATTTTAGGTGTCCTTAGATTATCTTGGGGGTTACATGGGAATCCCCAAGCTTAGGCTCTTGCCACTCCTTGTTCCATAATCCATCAAATCTTTACCCAAAACTTGAAAACTTCACAACACAAAAGTTAAAGTAGAAAATCTCGTGAGCTCCGTTAGCGAAAGAAAAAAAAGACCACTTCAAGGTACTGTAATGAACTCATTATTTATTTATATTGGTGTTAAACCTACTGTATTCAAACTTCTCTATGGTTTATAAACTATTTTACTAGCCATAGATTCATCAAAATAAGCAAACAACACACGAAAAACAGAATCTGTCAAAAACAGAACAGTCTTTAGTAATATGTAGCTAGCGCAAGATATGGAACCCAAAAAATTCTAAAATAAATTTCTGGACGTGAGGAATTTATCTGTTAATCATCTGAAAAAAGAATTAACTAAATATCACTTTCCAAATAAAAATGGCAGCAGTTCTCGTGAGCGCTAAAGTTTCTGTTTTTTTACAGCAAGATAACAAGACTTTCCCCAAGTCTTCCCAACGGTTCTACTTGGCACAAACACTAATTAAAAACAAAAAACACAACCAAAACAGAGGCTAGGTAAATTATTTATTACTAAACAGGAGCAAAAAGCAAGGAATAAAAATAAAATTGGGTTGCCTCCCAACAAGCGCTATCGTTTAACGCCCCTAGCTAGGCATAAAAGCAAGGATAGATCTAGGTATTGCCATCTTTGGTTTTAGGGAAAAAGAGAGCAATCTTGTTATCTATGGAATTAATATTTCTATTTTGACAAAGTACATGTCCATTAATGGTAGAAGAAAGATTAAGAATGTTGCGGAAATTGGCATCTAGGCTAGCTTTTATCCCTTTGATAGATTCATTTTGGTAAGAGAGCAAAAGAGATGTAGATTCAACTTTCTCATTCATGGGGTGCCCAAATATGGTTTTCATCTTCTCATAAGTGTCTACGGCATATCCTTCAAGAAAGCCTTCTTCAAATATGGAATCTAAGACATGCTTAAAAGAAGAAGGAAGGGCAATATAAAAGCTTTTTAAGTAAATTTCAATTTGGTATTGAGGCACAGAGCTAGCCCTAATCCTTAATAGTCTATACCAAGCATATTTCAAAGATTCATCAAGTAAATAACGAAAAATTCCGGAATCATCTTCATCAAAATTACTAAGGTTCTCATTGACAACTCCGGCAAGTTTTTCCATAGCATTCCGATTTATGAGTTTAGATAAGATAGCAGGATTGTCTAAAGCACTAGAACTTGGGAGAGAACCCCCAATTCTTTTTGGTTCCGACATGACGAGGGAAAATCGAGTGAAAAGAGGCAAATAGAGAAAGAGAGCGAGAATAGAGAGAGAGAGAGCGAATAAAATGGCAAGGGTGAAGTGGGGGAGAGGAAAACGAGAGGCAAATGGCAAATAATGTAATGCGGGAGATAAGGGTTGTGATGTGTACTTGGTATGTTGACGTTTGCGTAGACTCCCCGGCAACGGCGCCAGAAATGGCTCGTTGTCGGGAGTCAAATCTTGACTTGCATGAACCTCCCCGGCAACGGCGCCAGAAATTCTTCTTGCTAACTCTTGAGCACTGCGTTGAATTTCCTTGAAGAGGAAAGGATGATGTAGCAAAGTAGTGTATGTATTTCCCTCAGTTTTTGAGAACCAAGGTATCAATCCAGTAGGAGGCTGCGCGCGAGTCCCTCGTACCTGCACAAAACAAATAACTCCTCCCAACCAATGCGATAAGGGGTTGTCAATCCCTTCACGGTCACTTACGAGAGTGAGATCTGATAGATATGATAAGATAATATTTTTGGTATTTTGGTGATAAAGATGCAAAGTAAAATAAAAGCAAAGTAAAAAGCAAAGGAAATAACTAAGTATTGGAAGATTAATATGATGAAAATAGACCCGGGGGCCATAGGTTTCACTAGTGGCTTCTCTCAAGAGCATAAGTAGTTTACGGTGGGTGAACGAATTACTGTTGAGCAATTGACAGAACTGAGTATAGTTATGAGAATATCTAGGTATGATCATGTATATAGGCATCACGTCCGAGACAAGTAGACCGACTCCTACCTCCATCTACTACTATTACTCCACTCATCGACCGCTATCCAGCATGCATCTAGAGTATTAAGTTCATGAAAATAGAGTAACGCCTTAAGCAAGATGACATGATGTAGAGGGATAAATTCATGCAGTATGATAAAAACCCCATCTTGTTATCCTCGATGGCAACAATACAATACGTGCCTTGCTGCCCCTACTGTCACTGGGAAAGGACACCGCAAGATTGAACCCAAAGCTAAGCACTTCTCCCATTGCAAGAAAGATCAATCTAGTAGGCCAAACCAAACTGATAATTCGAAGAGACTTGCAAAGATAACCAATCATACATAAAAGAATTTAGAGAAGATTCAAATATTGTTCATAGATAATCTTGATCATAAACCCACAATTCATCGTTCTCAACAAACACACCGCAAAAAGAAGATTACATCAAATAGATCTCCACAAGAGAGGGGGAGAACATTGTATTGAGACCCAAAAAGAGAGAAGAAGCCATCTAGCTAATAACTATGGACCCAAAGGTCTGAGGTAAACTACTCACACTTCATTGGAGAGGCTATGGTGTTGATGTAGAAGCCCTCCGTGATGGATGCCCCCTCCGACGGAGCGCCGGAACAGGCCCCAAGATGGGATCTCGTGGATACAAAAAGTTATGGCGGTGGAATTAGGGTTTTGGCTCCGTATCTGATCGTTTGGGGGTACGTAGGTATATATAGGAGGAAGAAGTACGTCGGTGGAGCAACATGGGGCCCACGAGGGTGGAGGGCGCGCCTGGGGGGGGGGGGTAAGCGCGCCCCCTACCTCGTGGCCTCCCTGTTGGCTGCTTGACGTAGGGTCCAAGTCTCCTGGGTCTTGTTCGGTGAGAAAATCACGTTCCCGAAGGTTTCATTCCGTTTGGACTCTGTTTGATATTCCTTTTCTTTGAAACCCTAAAATAGGCAAAAACAACAACAATTCTGGGCTGGGCCTCCGGTTAATAGGTTAGTCCCAAAAATAATATAAAAGTGGATAATAAAGCCCAATAATGTCCAAAACAGTAGATAATATAGCATGGAGCAATCAAAAATTATAGATACGTTGGAGAAGTATCAGTTGGTTTGTTATGGTTTGTTATTTTGTCCTGTTTTATTCCTTTTAAAGACTATGTCGTTAGTGCTTTGGAATATCTTATGTTGGAACATCCGTGGTGTTAATTCTGAACCAAAATGCTTAGCTCTCCGTAATAAAATTGATGAATCAGACTGCTCCATTATGTGTTTGGAAAAACAAAAAAGAGAGGAATTTGACCATTCTTTTCTAAGAAAATGCTGCCCTAGAAGATTTGATAAATTTGAATATGTTCCTTCTGTTGGGGCATATGGAGGCCTTTTAATTATTTGGTGCAGTAGCCAATTTACTGGACAGGTGCTGCATAGTTACAAGTATGCTCTGACAATTAAATTGACCTCAGTTGTGTCTAACCAAACTTGGAATTTAACTAATGTGTATGGGCCATGTGAGGGTCCATAGAGGGTGGAATTTACGCAATGGTTTGAAGCTGTTGAAATGGAAGCTGATGAGTTATGGCTATTTATGGGTGATTTTAATTTTATGAGATCGTTAGACAACAGGAACCAAGAGGGTGGCAACATCGATGATATCATTAAGTTCAATGAAATTATCATCTCTCTTGCTCTTTTGGAAATGCCAATAAAGGGACATAAATACACGTGGAGTAATATGCAACAATCGCCTTTATTGGAACAATTGGACTGGTTTTTCTCACCACCCGAATGGATTTCAGTCTTCCCCAATATAGTGGTAAAACCCCTATCTCGTCCAATTTCAGACCATATCTCTTGTTTGCTTTCGGTAGACATAGTTATACCAAAAAGCAAAATAATTTGGTTTGAAAGCTTTTGGCCATCTCACCCTAGTTTCATGGACGTGGTTAACAACTCTTGGTCGGCTCCAATCAAAGCCACCTCTAGTGCAACAAGGATCTCGTCAAAACTCAAAAGATTACGATATGCACTCAAAACGTGGAGCAAAAAAATATCTAAGATGCGACTTCTCATTGAAAACTGCAATAGAATTTTAACGCAAATTGACAATCTTGAAGAGCTGCGACAACTTACCGTGCCCGAGAGAAACTTTAGAGTGATTCTAAAGAAGCATCTTCTACGTCTTCTAAAGTACCAGAGTGATTATTGGAAAAAGAGGTGTACTTTCCGATGGGCAGTGAAAGGTGAGGAGAATACAAAATATTTTCACGCTCGTGCAACGAAAAGATTCAGAAGAAACTCAATCACTTCGATTATTTTGGAATATGGAAGCTCAATTGAAAATCATAATGACAAAGTTGCGGCTTTCTTTGAGTGCTTCAAGAAAAGAATGGGTGTCTCGAATACCACAACTTATGATTTTGTGATGTCTGAGTTAATCCAACAATGCCCTGGATTGTCTGAATTATCTGAGCCTTTCACTACCGAGGAAATTGACAGGGTCATCAAACCCATACCTGCTGACAAGGCTCCGGGGCCGGACGGTTTTAATGGCCAATTTTTGAAAGTGTGCTGGGAGATTATTAAGGAGGACTTTTATTCTCTGTGTCAGGATTTCTGGGAAGGAAAGAGAAATATTAACTGCCTTAATACCTCATTGATAACACTTATTCCTAAGAAAGGTACGCCTGAAACAGTTAATGACTACCGGCCGATATCCCTTCTTAATTGTGTGCTCAAAGTCTTAACCAAAGTTCTAGCTGAAAGATTACAAAAATGGATTTTGAAAGTTGTTCACTGTAAACAGTACGGATTCATCAAATCCCGCACAATTCAAGATTGCTTGGGATGGGCCTTCGAATATATACACCAATGCAAACAATCCAGGAAAGAAATCGTTATTCTAAAACTAGACTTTGAGAAAGCCTTTGACACTATGAAGCACGACTTCATTCTCAACATTCTCAAGTGCAAAGGGTTCGACGACCGTTGGTGCATGTGGATAAAAATGCTTCTGGAGTCTAAAACATCTTCGGTTCTTTTAAACGGAGTGCCTGGTAAAGAATTCAAATGTAAAAGAGGTGTTCGTCAAGGAGACCCAGTCTCTCCTCTATTGTTTGTTATTGCTGCAGACCTTCTACAATCTTTAATTAACAAAGCTTGGGAGGAAGGACATATACAATTACCAATTGAACAAGTAGCATCAGAACAATATCCATTTATTCAATATGATGACGACACAATCATTGTGCTGCCGGCTGATGTTGACCAATTGCATACCAATAAAGCTATTCTTGACTCTTATGCTAGCGCAACTGGGCTAAAAATAAATTATGGAAAATCCCAATTGATGCCCATTAATGTTAATGATGAGAAAGCACATCAACTAGCATTGGAAATTGGTTGCCAAGTTGGGAGCATGCCGTTCACGTACCTGGGACTCCCTGTGGGTACCACACGGCCAATGATAAGAGAACTAATGCCCCTTGTGGACAGAATTGAAAGAAGATTAACTGGAATGACCATCTGGATATCTTATGGCGAGCGAGTGCAACTTATTAATTCTGCACTTTCATCTCTACTTTCATTTTCCATGTGTGTCCTCAAGCTCCCGTTGAAGTTGATTGACATATTCGATCGGGCAAGGCGCCACTGTCTTTGGAGAAAAGATATTGATCGAGATGCTAAAACACATTCCTTGGCAGCGTGGGACTTGTTTTGCCGCCCTAAGAAAAAAGGTGGCTTAGGGGTTCTTGATCTCAAAGCACAAAACAAGGCGTTACTACTCAAATACCTACACAAATTTATTCACAAAGTTGATGTTCCTTGGGTCATGCTAATTTGGAATGCATATTATGATCAAGGTGTGCCTCATGCAAAACCAGCTTGTGGGTCGTTTTGGTGGAAGGATGTTTTTTCCTTAATCAATATATTCAGAGGCATCACGCTATGCATACCTAGAGTGGGTGACACTATGCTTTTTTGGAAAGACCTCTGGCAGGGGGATACAGTCCTCTCTGTTTCTCATAATCATCTATTCTTGTATGCCCAAGATGAAGACATATCATTGGCTCAATTCCACTCTAATCCAGATCCAGCTACTCTGTTCCATCTACCTCTGTCTATTGACGCGAGATTAGAACTTGATGACATCATGCCCATCATACACTTTGACTTTACAACAAATGGGTGTCGACGAATGGATTTTATGTTGGGGAGATGAACAATACAAACCCAAAAAATTCTACAAGTTCCTCTTCAGAAATGTAACTGCCCCAAGCTATATAACTTCAATATGGAAATCTAAATGCATCATGAGGCACAAAGTTTTTGCTTGGCTCATGTTGATGGATAGGGTCAACACGAGAGACATGCTCATAAGAAGACATTTTAATATTGGAGAAGATCATTCTTGTCTGATGTGCAACCTGGGTGAGCTTGAAACAAACAAACACCTTTTCTATGAGTGTCAATTTGCTAACAGGTGCTGGGAAACAATTGGAATACAATGGGGGACTGACAATGATGTCCAGATAATGTTTGATATATCTCACACATCTTGGCACAAACCCGCATTCAAAGAAATCACAATTCTTGCAGCTTGGAATATCTGGAAACAAAGAAATAAAGTTCTATTTGATGGTGAGGTGGCCTCACACTTGGACTGGTTGAGGATGTTTAAGAAGGATCTAGAGATTTTAACATTTAGGACAAAGGGGGATACCAATACTTTTATCCAAGGCCTGATTCAAGACTTGGCTCATCACCAAAACCCCTCTGTATAAACTGTAGCCTTCTTTTCCTTTACCTTCTTAGCATGTTGGCTTTGTACAAAATGTAAAGTGTAAATGCCCCTTCTTATAATAAAGCAACAGTAGAGCCTCTCCTGTTGTTTTAATGTTCAAAAAAGAGTGATCTTCGCTAGTTAAGGAGGACAGTTTAATTACATCACAAATAAAGTTTCGTCATGCGTAACTCAAAGTTTCGTCATAGAGAAAGTATGGACTAAACAAACACATTGTAATATATCATAAATCACTCCAACATGTCGTGCCATCCATCCAAGTCAGGGAGATAGTCCCCGAGTGTAGTGAAAGGCTTCAGGTCGAGACACTGAGCGGCTACGCGTGTTCGGATGTCTTCTCACGACATTTGCCCTTCTTCATAGAACATCCCTGTTTTTTCGAGGACCGCCTTCATGATGATTTGGGCAAGCTCACGCTGGATGTGATAGAACATAGCTCGAAGTCGATGATCGGGGATATCTCCTAGGTTCTTTGCCCATTGCAGAATATGGGCATCGCCAGATCTAGGTGACATGCGAAGGTTCTATTGATCCTGTCTATACTCTAGCATGTGGTGGAGGACATAGAATCCATCACTGAGAGTACCACTCGGTTGCTGGATGCAGCAGCAGTCAGTCTTATGGCCAAAGGCGGGCGCGCGGTTCCTAGTCTTCTTGAGCGTGATCTCTCCATCCCGTAGGCTGTAGCTAAAGATAGCACTGTCGAGAACATACTTGATGTGGGTGTAATCCTTTTTATTCATGTTCTTCGATGGTCCAAGTAAACAGCGTGGGAGAATCGGGGGTAAAGGATGATGAGGACGACACGCCCGTCGCTGCGCAAAATAAGTACACCTCAAATTAGCCTCCACGCGTGCAAATGAATGATTGAAATCAAAGGAAGGATATCCGCAGATGACTTACATGGGATGATAAGGCATGAGAATTGTCTCCTTGTCCTTATTGCCGACCATGAAATCGGCGATGTAGTTACTCGCGTATTCACGGTGCTTTGGGCAGACCGCCAAGAACCCCTCGTGCATGAAGTACGGGTCAGCAACACAGATATAAGGTATCTGCTCAATCCTGATGATGTAGTTCATGTATAAGGCAAAAGGCAGACAAACATAAAATCCAGCCTTTTCAAGTGAAACATGTCAAAGATGTAATCAAATCAAAGGAAGAACTTTTCCACGGGGAATGTGTCGACATACAACCTTTGTTGTGGCACGTTAACCACGTAGAGCGGGTATCCTGGATTTTCTGAGGCGATCGAGCTTTTCTCTCTCCACAAAACATCGCCATGAAGTCTCCTGAGATTGTTGGCCTCTACCACTACCTTAGGTAGGTTCGGATCACCAGGGATATGGTATTTCGCCGCACCTATGACAGGTATACGGTCTTGAACCCAAGGCTGCGGAGGCTGTTGGCTCATAGAAGCAGCTTTGTTGCCTTTCCTCGGTCTCTTCCTATGCTTCTTTGCTACTGGAAGTTCGCCTATAATACGTTCATCCTTCGGCACTTCAGGCACCAACTCATCACGCTCAAACCCTGAGTACTCATACTACTGAGCCACCAACCCTCCATCATCATAGGCGCTAGTATTGCGATACTGTAGAGGGTCATCGTCATCCTCATCAATGGCATCAATATCATGCATTGCTTCTTCGATAGAGGCGATGTCATCAACGACTAATGGAGCCTCTTCCTCACGTCGTCCACTATCACCCGGCACGACAATTGAAGCTAATTAGGTAGGTGGGGTGTTGGTGTTCATACCTTGCTGAGGCTGCGTGGTCGTGGGTGTGCTCCCGGCCTCCTCCAGACAAAGAAGACTCTTTGGCCACAACAGGACCCAACTCTTGCAATCGCCAAGCCACCGCGGGGTCTCGTCGTCATCTCCCCCTAGTGCTAGAGGAGCCAAATTCTCGTGGCCCAGTTTTACACTGGCCATAGAAACCTTGAAGACGTCAGGGGGATCGGCCGGCTATGGAATAATTGTTCCTTCGGCTTTACTATCGTCGCCGTCCCCACATCCACCTTCCGGCCGCTGACGGTGTACAATATGGTGCACGGGGTTACGTCGGCCTGCAAAGACATGTCTGCGATGTGAGACATCCGAAGGGAAACGAAAATGGGAGATTATACATATATTGAAGAGAGCCAATGTGACAGGTACCATGAGGGCGTCGACCTCAGCCAAAGACTAAGCCCCACTGAGCACGCCAGAGACGGAGGATGGGCTGCTAGCGGGTGCAGGAGCAGGTGCGCTAAACGAGCTGCTCCCAAAGAAGTTGGAAAGGGGAAAGTCTGCTGCCTCTTTATCTGGATTTTGCTTGGTCCCACTAACGATAGCCGGAACCAAGACACTATATGAAGCTGCCATCTCCTCTCTTGCGGCAGCTACCGCTGCTTTGACTGTCTCGGCTCATTTCTTATCAACCGCAATTTCAACCTTCTTGTTGATGTTTCCTTCATTTAACCTCCGTCTTTCCTTTCTCTCCTCCATGGTCTCACGGTAGTACTTCTTCCACGTGGCGCCGTGTCCGATGCCGTGCACGCGTCCATACGACGACCGAGTGTCCACTGGGAGTCCTTTCAATATGTCCAAGGCCCGGTTGAATGGGGTGTCCCACTTGGGCCTCGCCAATGCCTCAGACGGTGAGTTGCTTTCGGCCGCGATCCTGTGCTGCTCTTTCTGCAAAAGGAACAAGGATCGTTTACAAATGTGACTAAACGTGCAGTCGAATTGATAAGAAGATAAAATTAGGGGGTAAATTAAAAATTACCAGCAGTCTCATGAACTCCCTCGTGACCGCGTCCATTTTGAAAACCTTGTTGACTGGGTCCCAATGGTACTGGGCCCTAATGACGTCACACTCCTACGGGACGGTGAACTCCGCCAAGGGGTCTGGGATCCCCAAACTTCCATGTTCCACATCCTCGGCCCCTATGGGCCTCTTCCCCGCGTAACCACGGCTTCCGAGGTGGTGGCACCCCAGGTTCCTCTCTTGAAGCCCCTTTATGTACTTTGACTTTTCTTTGGCAGCTTCGGCAACGCAAGCCACCTTGAATATTTCGAACTGCTCTTCTATAATTGGCGGATTATCCTTTACAATCTCAGAGTAGGGTTCCTTTTTGACCATGATCCGATGTTTCACCCTTACTTTCCAGGTGGACAACGTGCCGCTAAACTTGCCCATGGCGCGTTTGTTTATCTTCTTCATTGCCGGGTCTTGCCACGGTCGACTATATTTGATTTCATCCCGAACCGGGAACAAGAATACCTGGTGTAGCTTGCTTAGGAGGGAGTGCTCCATATTTGGTATCTTCTTTAGTTTCTCATCGTTGATTGTGGTGGTTGACCGTAAGATGCAGCCTATTTGATTGTCATAGCATGCGCACACTTCCCCAGGCTCTTTTGGCTCAAAATTGTCGGAGTCCACCTCTGTGACCACCAGTCTAGTAGTGTTGAGTTGGTTTGGGCATCGTATCGTCTTCGGTTTCGGCGCCAGTGTCGGTCTCAGCGCCAGTCTCAGCGCCGGTATCGGTCTCAGCGCCGGTCTCGGTGCCGGTCTCAGTCTCGGATGTGACAGGTGGGCACTGCAACAACCGTTGCTCCTCGAGAAGGTTCAAATAGGCGTCTGCCGCCTCGTAGACGTTGCAATCACCATAACCCTGTCCTTCATCATTGATAGCCATGTTTCCTATGATTAAATCTAGTCAATTAATTCTATACCTAATAAAATGAATAATGACATAAAAAGGCCTATGTTTTGCAGGACTGTTGATTCATTCCCGGTGCGGCAAATCTCGGGCACTCGATATGTCCTAGTTTGTAGCACAAGTCATGCCAAAATTCACGGAAAATTTCGGCATGACCTTTGCTAGAAAGTGGACAAATTGAGCACCTGAAATTTGCTGGAACGAAAATGAATCAACATTTCGGCAAAACATAGGCCACTCGGCTTCATTCTCTTCAAACAACAAAAGGCCACTTGGGCACAATTGAACCACTTCAATGAAAAGATATAATCAACAATAATGGAATATGCAAATGAACATCAATGACATATATCATATAGCATCAATCTTGTTTTTTCGTTTATATAGCAACAATTACTTTAACCAATTTTTGAAAAGAAAAACAATTTTATTTTTTGTTCATAGCTAAATGCCATAGCTACTATTTTTTATTTATAGCTAAATGCGTTCGTTTTTTGTTTAAAGCTAAAAGTCTAGGAAGGGATCATCTTTAAAACAAAACTTGCCTAAATTATTTTCCTTGAAAAATAGTGGTCTTTTCAAAAACCCAAAACCATTGCAAAATGACCTCACTAAACACTTCTCTGCCTAGGACAAAACCCAAACTCTGTTCTAGCTATTCGTCTCACACACACGTTATTTTCTTTTCATCCAAATTGTTTTAGAGCAAATATTCCAACAATACTTGACCTTATTAGAAATTGCAAAGGAACTCCATTTTCTCTAACCCTTCTGACCTCACCAAAGTTTCCACAGTAAGACCTTAGTACCTACACCCAATTCCTTCAAAAATATCCAAGTCCATATCCCAAATAATTAAAATTTCATTTGAATGAAATTTGGACCAGATTCGGGTCCATAGTCCAAATAATTCAAATAGTCCAAATAATTTTTTATTGGTAAATGCTACCGTTTTTTGTTTATAGCTCTATTAATTTAAAGCTAAATGCTACTATTATTTATATACCCTCTTTTAATTTAAAGCTAAATGGAATTACTGTTTAGGCATTTTCATAAAAAATTGCCCTAGCTAATTACCTAAAAAAATTGCTATTTTTTCCTAAATGCTAAAAAATTCCTACTGTCCTAAACAAATCTAGGGTTCATATGAACACCTAGGGTTCATATGAACATCATCACAACAACAACACATGAAATTTGCCCTAGCTAGCAGAGAGAGAGGAGGGCAGGGGAGAGGAGAGGGAGAGGCTTACGGTCAGCGGTGAGGGCGGTCTCGGGCTCGGGCAGCGACGATCCAGGGAGGGCTCAGGCGGCGGGGGTGAGGTCGAGGGCGGCGGCGGCGAGTCGAGGGTGGCCTCGGGCGGCGGCGGTGAGGTCGTGTGCGGGCTCGGGCAACGGCCGGCGTCGAGGGCATGCTCGGGTAGGGGGATCGATGGCGGTGATAGATCGAGTGGGGGATAGGGGGCGAGGGGGAAAAGGACTTTGCAAAATTTTCAGCCCGCATGGGGTTAAGTCAAAATAGCAGTAGCGCTGGTAGGAAAAAACACTATAGCTAAGTTAGCTATAGCGTTTTCCACCAAAACGCGCTACTGCTATAGGAAGTAGCTATTTATTTCCCCTTTACTTTTCCTTTTATCTAAGGAACTTAGCTATAGTGCGGGCATATAAAAAGCGCTACTGCTAAAGTAGCTATAGCGCTTTGTGAGAACAAGCGCTACTGCTATGCCTTTCCCCTTTATTTTTCTTTTTGTTTTGTTTTTCTTTACATTTTCTTTTTTTCCATTTCTCCTTTTTCTATTTCTTTCATTTTCATTTACTTTTCTATTTAATTTTCATTATATTTTTTCTTAGCAGTAGCGCTCTACACCAAAAACACGCTACTACAAGGCACTTAGCGGTAACGTGCTTTCCGCAGGATCACTACTACTATGCCTAGCCTACCAGCAACATGTGGGAATTATAGTAGTAGCGCTTTTACCTGCAGACGCGCTACTGCTACAACCATACCTGTAGCGTTCTTTGTTGACACGCGCTATGAGTAAGTAGCAGTAGCGCTTTGTTCTGACCAGCGCTACTGCTATACTTCTGTGTATAAGGTTTTCCCTAGTAGTGATCATATGGTGTTTCTCCCTCTCTATCTTGTTCTAATGATTTGAGTTTTTACCTATGAGTTTCACTATTATCAGATTGAATACTTTTTGGATTTGAGAAGATTGGATGTATGTCTTGCATATGGATACCCTGGTGACAATGGGGTGTTCTATTCATCCACTTGATATATGTTTTGGTATTCAACTTGAGGATTATTATGGCATTGGGGTAATCTATGCATAGGGGTTGATACACGTTTTCGTCCTTCTTTCTCCGGTAGAAATCTTGGGGCACTCTTTGGAGTTCTTTGTGTTGGATTAAATATTATGAATCTGAAGTTGCTTGATGATATCGAATAATCAACTCACAGATACTTGTGGTGACGTTGGAGTATCTAGGTGACATTAGAGTTGGTTGGTGTATCATATGGTGTTATTCTAGTACGAACTATAGGGCTGCTTGTGACACTTATACAGATAGCTCAATAGTTTGATTGGAAAAGATAACTTTGAGGTGGTTTCATACTCTACACAATTTCATCTTATGTTCTCTGCTAAATAAGAACTTTGGAGTGACTCTTTGTCACATGTTGAGGAATTGTTGTATGATTAAATTATGTTAGCACCGTTGAGAGATTGCACTAGTGAAAGTATGAACCCTAGGCCTTGCTTATAAGCATTGCAATACCATTTGTGCTCCATTTTATCACTTGCTGCCTTGCCATTTTTATGTTTTCATATTACAAAAACCTATATATACTATCCATACTACACTTGTATCACAATCTCTTCGCTGAACTAGTGCACCTATACAATTTGCTACAGTATTGGGTGTGTTGGGGACACAAGAGATTTCTTGTATTTGATTGTAGGGTTGTTTGAGAGACTATATTCATCCTACGCCTCTGACGGATTGATAAACCTTAGGTCATCCACTTGAGGAAAAATTGCTACCGTTCTACAAAACTCTGCTCTTGGAGGCCCAACACGAGTCCACAAGAATAAGTTGTGTAGTAGACATCAAGCTCTTTTTTGGCGCCGTTGTTGGGGATGTGAGTGCTTGAAGGTATATCTTCAGATCTTGCAATTTAATCTTTTAGTTTCTTGTTTTATCACTAGTTTGGTTTATAAAGGAAAACTACAAAAAAATGGAATTGATGTTGCCGCAAATGCTTCATCTTTATAATGTCTTTCTTGAAAATGATGGATCGGAAAATTGTGCCAAAGTGTTAGAAGAAGAATTTAATAAAATGTTTGGCATAAAATCTTTGAATGATAAACATGATTGCAATGTTTTTAGTATGCTTTCTATGAATATCCATGATGCTAGTGATATGCAAAGCCATAAGCTTGGGGATGCTATATTTTATGAAGATGATATTTTTTGTTCCCCAAGTTTTGATGAGAAAGTTTATTATGATAATTGCATGCCTCCTAATTATGATAATTATAATGATGAAAGTGGGTTTGAAAGAGTGTCAACTCTAGAAAGTAATGATCCCACTATTTTGGAGGGTGTTGAATCTTATTGTAATAATTATGAAAGTGGATTTGGAGAGGTCATGACTTTATTTAATGACGAATCCACTATTTTGGAAGAGGTTTCATATGATACTCCCGCTATTATGAATGAGAATAAATTTGCTTATGTGGAAAGTAATAAATTTTCTATGCTTGTGGATCATGAAAAGAGTGCTTTATGTGATAGTTATATTGTTGAATTCATTCATGATGCTACTAAAAATTATTATGAGGGAGGAATATATGCTTCTACATATCTCATTAATATCAAGTGTCCTCTCTATGTGTTGAAAGTTTTGAAGTCATGCTTTGTTTGCCTTCCTATGCTAGTTGATTTTTTCTCCCATAAATTATTTGCTCACAAAATCCCTATGCATAGGAAGTGGGTTAGGCTTAAATGTGCTTTCCGTGTGATCCATGATGCTCTCTTGCATGCTTCAACTACTATTCTTACGTGAGCATCATTAAAATCATCATGCCTAGCTAAAAAGGAATTAAAGGAAAGCGCTTGTTGGGAGACAAACCAATACTTATACCTACGGTTTTTGTGTGTTAACATGATTAGGCTACTGTAGTAATCATGTTTTATAGCTTTTGTTTCAATAAAGTACCAAGTAAAGTCTTTGGGATAGTGTAGATGATAGTTGACTTGATTCTGTGCAAAAACAGAAACTTTTGCCTCTAGTAACATAATTGTTTAAAATCACTGGAGCGTATAAAAATTCTAATTTTTTTACATATGATTGATATGAAAATTTCCTATGTTGTTCTAAGTTCTCATAATTTTTGGAGTTGCACAAGTATGGTTGTTGTTCAGATTATTACAGACTATTCTATTTTTGACAGATTCTATTTTCGATGCATAGTTTGCTTGTTTTCCAGTTTCTATGGCTTATTGGTCAATATAAATTGTAGAAATGACAGGGTACAATAGGTATTATGTGAGAAAAAAAATAATCTTGTCTTGTCAATACCAAAGATAAGGATTTGCTCTTTATTACACTGACCTACAACAGGTATTATGTGAGAAAAAAAATTAATCTTGTCTTGACAATACCAAAGATAAAGATTTTCTCTTTATCATACAAACCTATCTCACAAAGTTTCGTTAAGTTTTGTGTGATTGAAGTCTTCAAGTTTTGTGTGAGATATTGATATGAGGAGAATAAGGAGTAGCAAGACCCTAAGCTTGAGGATGCCCAAGTCACCCCAAGGTAATATTCAAGGAATACCAAAGAAACTAAGCTTGGGGATCCCCCGGAAGGCATCCCGTCTTTCATCTTCAACATTATCGATAATCTGACTTGGAGCTATTTTTTTATTCATCACATTTTCTTTTGTTGAGGTTTACTTGCTATTATTTAGAGTAATGTTGGTGTATTTTATTTCAATAAAAGTGTCAAGTATAGTCATTACCATGCTCAGTTTACAAGTATATGAGTTGTTGTTTGAAAATAGAAAGTTTCTATTAGTATCAGAGTTCTTCAGAAAAGGCAGAACGTGATAGAGTCTTTGAATTTTTACACAGTAAGCTATGAAATTTTTCTACAGGGTGGTAATTTTTAAGAATTTTTGGAGTTAAAGAAGTATGAATCTTTATTCCTCCTTTACAGACTCTTCTGTTTAGGCAGATTGTTGTTATGTTTGCATTGTTTGCATATGTTTGCTTGTTTAATGATTCTATTTGAGGATATGAGTATTAAATATGCAGAGGCATTTAGTATGCAATGTTAAACTATAATTTTAGTAAATTGTTACAATAGGGAATGCTAAGGTTTTGCATTGATTTATACTAACTTATCTCACGAGTTCTTGTTGAGTTTTGTATGGATGACGTTTTTAACATTTAGGGAAACCGTGATATGTGAGGAATTAAGGAGAAAAAGGAGCTCAAGATTGGGGATGCCCAAGGCATCCCAAGATAATATTCCAAGAAGTCTCAAGTATCTAAGCTTGAGGATGCTCCGGTAGGCATCCCACCTTTCTTCTTCAACAGCTATCAGTTACTTTTGGTTGAGCCTAAGTTTTTACTTGTTCACATGATATGTGCTATCTTTGGAGTGCCCTTTTATATTTGTTTGATGTTTGAATAAAATACTTATATCTGAAATTTTCAAATGAGAGAGAGAGAGAGTCCTCAGATAGCTACTTAAATGTTTGACTACTCATTGATCTTCAATTATATCTTTTTGGAGTAGTTTGTCATTTACTCTCGTTCTTCACTTAAATCCTAAGAGTAAATTGTTGAATGAATTGAATATCACAAATTCGAAATTATATGGGCTTCATATGCTTGTATCATGCATAGTAGTAGTTTCACATTGGGTTTAGAATGTAAAATCTATTGAAGCTTGACCATCACAATATTGGTCGCACAAGCAATTCATGAATAATTAGTATAAGGAAGAGAACTTTCACATATAAAAATATTATATTGGACATATTTTATGATTGTGAAGACCCATTAATTATTTTCACTTGAGCAAATTAGTTGAAGTTGGACAAGGAAGACAACGTAATGAGTTATTGTTGGGTATATTTGAATGGAAGTTATATTGTTATGGATCCTCCAACATGTGGTGCTTGTTTAGCATCTTTTGCTAGCCAAATTTATGTACTAAGCGGGAATACTACTTGTGAATCCCAAATCCTTGAGCCAAGTTTCTTCCATGAGTGTCCACCATACCTACCTATATATGGTATTACTCTGCCATTCCAAGTAAATTTGCATGTGCCACCTCCAATCATTCAAATAAGCACTTATTTTGCGTGCTCGTACCACTCATGGAGCGGTAGGGGGTGGTGAGTATCTTCCATGCTAAGTGAGTTATTTTCATGATGGGTGTTTATTCACTTGTCATTGCATGAGAGAGGCTGGTAATTGGGATTCCCAATCCCATGATCAAAACGAAAAAATAGGTAAACAAGCTGATACTTCCATTTTGCATCATGTTTTGCTACTGCTATTTATAGTGTTTTATGCTTTATAACACTTTGTGTAGTAATTCTAATGCCTTTTCTCTCATAATATGCAAGGTTTACACAAAGAGGGAGAATATCGGCAGCTGGAATTCTGGACTTGAAAAAGCTATGTCAAAGATACCTATTCGCACATCTCCAAATGAGCTGAAATTTTACGGAGAATTATTTTGGAATATATAATAAATATTGGAAAAAATAACTACCAAAGGAGGGTTGCTAGGTGGCTACAAGACACGAGGGCACGCCAGCCCCCGAGGAGCACCCTGGTGGGTAGCGGGCCACCTAGCCCACCTCCGGTGCCCATCTTCTGGTACATAAGGTCTTTTGACCTAGAAAAAATGAGGAGAGGACTTTCGGGATGGAGCGCCGCCGTCTCGAGGCGGAACTTGGGTAGGAGCACTTTTGCCCTCCGGTGGAGCGATTCCATCAGGGAAACTTTCCTCCCGGAGGGGGAAATCGAAGCCATCGTCATCACCAACAACCCTCTCATCTTTGGGAGTCCAATCTTCATCAACATATTCAGCAGCACCATCTCATCTCAAACTCTAGTTCATCTCTTGTGTTCAATATTTGTACCGGAACCTCAGATTGGTACCTGTGGGTGACTAGTAGTGTCGATTACATCTTGTAGTCGATGCTATATGGTTTATTTGGTGGAATATTATATGTTTAAATCCATTATGCTATTTAATATCCCTCTGATTTTGAGCATGGATATTATTTGTGAGTAGTTTCCTTTGTTCTTAAGGCCACGGGAGAAGTCATGTTGCAAGTAATCATGTGAATTTGGTATTCTTTTGATATTTTGATGATATGTATGTTGTGATTCCCTTAGTGGTGTTATGTGAACGCCAACTACATGACACTTCACCATCTTTGGGACTAAGGGAATGCATTGTGGAGTAGTTATTAGATGATGGGTTGCTAGAGTGACAGAAGCTTGAACCCTAGTTTATGCGCTATTCCGTATAGGGGCTGATTTGGATCCATATGCTTAATGCCATTGTTAGATTTTATCTTAATACTTCTTTCATAGTCGCGGATGCTTGCGAGGGGGTTAATCATAAGTGGGAGGTGTTCAAGTAAGAACAACACCCAAGCACCGGCCCACCCACATATCAAATTATCAAAGTAGCGAACGCGAATCAAGCCAACATGATGAAAGTGACAAGACCGTGTGTCCTCAAGAAAGTTTTACTTATTATCTGAGGCCGTCTGGACTGTACTTTGCCATAAAAAGGATTGGGCTACCTTGCTGCACTTATTGTTACTATTGTTACTTGTTACTTATTACAAATTATCTTGCTATCAAACTACCTGTTACCGACAATTTCAGTGCTTGCAGAAATTACCTTGCTGAAAACCACTTGTCATTTCCTTCTGCTCCTCGTTGGGTTCCACACTCTTACTTGTCAAAAGGACTACGATTGGTCCCTAATACTTCTGGGTCATCAAGACTCTTTTCTGGCACCGTTGTCGGGGAGTGAAGAGCTCTTGGTAAGTGGAAATTGGTAAGGAAAAATTTATACTACATGCTGAAATTTATTGTCACTTGTTACTATGGAAAACAATCCTTTGAGGGGTTTGTTCAGGGTATCTTCAGCTCGACCGGAAACACAAAGAGTTGCCCCTCAACCTACTACACCTACAGAAAATATTAGTTATGAAATTCCTTCGGGTATGATAGAACAACTGCTAGCTAAACCTTATGCAGGAGACAAAACAATGCATCCTGATATGCATCTGATACACGTGGATGAAATTTGTGGATTATTTAAGCTTGCAGGTTTACCCGGGGATGAAGTTAAGAAGAAGCTTTTCCCTTTATATTTGAAGGTAAAAGCATTGACATTGTATAGGCTATGCGATGATATTGGATCATGGAACTGGAATCAATTGAAATTGTAATTTCACCAAAGTTTTATCCTATGCATCTAGTTCATCGTGTTCAGAATTATATATATAATTTTTGGCCTCATGAAGGAGAAAGTATCGCTCTAGCTTGGGGGAGGCTTAAGTCAATGTTATATTCATGCCCCAATCATCAGCTCTCGAGAGAAGTTATTATTCAGAATTTTTATGCTCGGCTTTCTCGTGATGATCAATCCATGCTCGATACTTCTTGTGCTGGTTCTTTTATGAAGAAGACTATTGAATTCAGGTGGGATGTTTTAGAAAAAATTAATCGACTGAAGATTGGGAACTCAATGAAGGTAAGGAGTTAGGTGTTAAGCTTTAGTTTGATTGTGTTAAATCTTTTATGATTACAGATGCTTTTCACAAGTTTAGCACTAAATATGGACTTGACTCTGAGATAGTAGCCTATTTTTGTGAGTCATTTGCTACTCATGTTGATCTCCCTAAGGAGAAGTGGTTTAAATATCATCCCCCTACTAAATAAGAAATTAAAGAACCGGTTATAACTAAAGATGAAACTATCATTTATAACATTGATCTAGTTGTGCCTACTGCTTATATTCAAAAACCACCTTTCCCTGTTAGGATAAAGGAACATGCTAAGGTGTCAACAGTGGTTAACAAAAGTAATATTAAAGCACCTAGGCCCTCTGAACAAATTAAAGTAGAACCTAGTATTGCTATGGTTAAAGATCTCTTGGTTGAAAATATGAATGGGCATGTCATTTACTTTTGTGATGAAGCTGCTAGAATGCCAAACTCGATACTAAAGATAAGAACAAGCCTGTTGTTGGCATGCATGTCAATTTCAGTTAAAATAGGAGATCATTGCTATCATGGTTTATGTGATTTAGTTGCTAGTGTGAGTGCTATCCCTTTTACTTTATACCAAGAAATAATGAATGATATAACACCCACTGAAATAGAAGATATAGATGTTACTATTAAACTTGCCAATAGAGATACCATCACACCACTTGGGATTGTTAGAGATGTTGAAGTCTTGTGTGGAAAAATAAAATACCCTACTGATTTTCTAGTTCTTGGTTCCCCACAAGATGACTTTTCTCCCATAATTTTTGGTAGACCTTTGTTGAACACTGTCAATGCTAAGATAGATTGCCATAAAGAATTTGTCAGTGTTAATGTAGCGACCAGACCTCAAACAGTCTGATATCTGTGCTCCAGTGTCATCCCTGGATCAGTAATGCTCACACCACATAGTACTCGGAGGATTTATAGCAGAGTAGCAATCACACACTTATTACATCGAGTGTCTCAAAAGAGAACTTATTACAATAAATATGGCTTAAGGCCATCTAATAACTATAACAGCGGAAGGCTTGGAAGATAAGTGAGTCCATCAACTCCAACGGCATCACTGAGTATAGAACCACGACCTAAAAACTCCTTAATCGTCGTCTGAAAAGTCTGCAACATTAACGTTGCAGCCCGAAAACGGGTCAGCACATGGAATATGCTGGCAAGGTAACACATAGAGAGTAATGGAATGAAACAGCTATACTATATGCATATTTGGCTGGTGGAAAGCTCTATGGTTACAGTTTTGCATCAAGCCAATTTTTCCCTACTTCAAAGGAATAAATTTATTTAACTATCATGGTGGTTGTTAAACATTGAGAATGGTTGACAGCATTCTCAATCCCAATTAAGCATCATCATTAACATAACCCAACAAAATTAATTTAGAGTAACATGTTGAGATTCACATGAAAATCCAAGTACTAGATACTCAAGATGTCCATAACCGGGGACACAGCTAACCATGATTAGTTTAGTACACTCTGCAGAGGTTTGCGCACTTTTCCCCACAAGACTCGATCGCCTCCGTTTGGTTTCTCGCACTACATGGTGTTTGAGAAGACGGATGGCCGAGACATAGTCTTTCAGAAGCGCTAGCACCTTACGATCGGTTAGACCGTACCACCTACATCCCCTACATCTGCTAGTCTACCACTGTAAGAGTTCGCACGACTTAGTCAACTATGCTAGAGCCCATAATAGCTTGTGGCTGCACACGGAAGTTTCTAGTATGAATAGTCTCATGATCCCTTTGAGCCTGGGTGGCGGTCCAAAAGAAAACAGGCAAGTCCTGGAATACCCAGGTGCCTCAATCCACCCAGATGTGTGTTTAAGTTGCCACCTTAGATAATCCATTAATTAACAATCTCACATCTGTCATGGATATCACTCACCCAATCCACGTCTACTAGCATAGCATGGCTTAATAAGCAAACGTAGAAGTGACTCCCAAAGGTTTGATAATAAACAGGTAATAGGTACTACCTCATCTACTTCCCATCCCACAATTTAATTAGATCCTAATCATGCAATGTGTGAGGATTGATCTAATGCAATAAAACTGGGTAGTAGAAAAGGTATGATCAAAGTGTTACTTGCCTTACTGACGATCCGCGAAACCTAACGATTGGAAGTAACAGGCGGCGCACTCTATCGCAGACAAACAAACAAGCATACAATAAGTACTCATCTAATGCACAGGTAAAACTCAAATAAGAGATCTAACCAGAATGTTCAAGTTAAGAACTCCGGTTGGCAAAAAGAATCAAATCGAACGAAACAACGAAAGACGAACATCGAAAGAAAACAACTTCGTTCTAGTAATCTGGATCTAGGGCAAATTTTACAGTAGCAAAATCTTGTTTAAGTTGGTTATTCGGATAGAGGGTTTCGAGACGAAACTCTAGGCGCTTGAATCGCCTGATTCTGATAAACGAGCGAAAAATTAAACTAAAACAAAAATCGGATCAGGAATCGCGATCAGAAAAATCGCGGATTTAATCCGAGAAAAAGAAAAACGACGAACGCCGAATTTTTTTTGGCACGGAAATCGAGGCACGATGAACCTCGGGCGGCGGGATCGTCGTCGGCGGCGGCGGCTCCGGCGGCGCACGCGAATTGAGGCGGGGCTGATGGGCTGGGGCGGCTCGGGGCGGCGCTATTTAAAGGCTGCCCCCGGGCGGTGTCCCGCTCGGGTACGGCTCGAAGTCGGTTCGTTTTTTTAATTATTCCGCTCGGGAGAAAAATAAAAAGAAATACTAAACGGCCTCCAAAAATTCTGAAATAAATTTTCACGGGCTTCTAAAATCAAGCCGCACAAGGTGAACATTTATTTGGGCCCTAAATGCAATTTTGAAAAACGCACATTTTTCCTAAATTCAAATAAAACACCGAAAAACTCCGAATAAAATCTTATTTGATTTTTTTATTAAATCCTCAATATTTCTTTATTTTGGGAAAGTCATTTTATTCCCTCTCTCATATTTTTGTAATAGAAATAATTGATGATAAAATAAATAAAATCAAATGATCCTATTCTCAAAATTTGAGAACACTCAAATATGAAAATAACGAAATCCCCAACTCTCTCCGTGGGTCATTGAGTTGCGTAGAATTTCTAGGATCAACCAAAATGCAAAAATAAAATATGATATGCATGATGCTCTAATGTATAACATTCCAAATTAAAAATTTGGGATGTTACAAACCTACCCCCCTTAAGATGAATCTCGCCCTCGAGATTCGGGTTGGCTAGAAAATAGGTGAGGGTGGTCTTTGAGCAAATCTTCCTCTCGCTCCCAGGTGGCTTCATCCTCCGTGTGGTGGCTCCACTGAACTTTGCAAAACTTGATAACCTTGCTGCGAGTAACTCGGTTGGCAAACTTGAGAATCTTAACTGGTTTCTCCTCGTAGGTCAAATGTTATCCAACTGAATAGTTTCCAATGGCACTGTGTCTCTCAACGGTATGTCAGCCATCTCCGCGTGACATTTCTTTAACTGAGAAACGTGGAACAGATCATGTACTCCTGACAATCCTTCGGGCAATTCCAACTTGTAGGCCACTTCTCCCATACGCTCCAAAACTCGATATGGTCCTACAAATCGTGGTGCTAACTTCCCTTTAACTCCAAAACACTTTGTTCCCCGAAGTGGAGATACTCGAAGATAAGCTCTGTCTCCGACTTCGTAAACTGTCTCCTTGCGTTTAGAATCCTCATAACTCTTCTGTCTGGACTGGGCTATCTTGAGCCTATCGCGAATCATCTTCACCTTCTGTTCAGACTCCTTAATCAAGTCAGGTCCAAACAACTGTCGGTCTCCAACTTCGTCCCATGACAACGGTGTCCTGCACCTCCTTCCGTACAAAGCTTCGAAAGGGGCCATCTTTAAACTGGTTTGGTAACTGTTGTTGTAAGAGAACTCTGCATATGGCAAATTATCGTCCCAACTAGATCCATAATCTAGCGCACAAGCTCTCAGCATATCCTCCAAAATCTGATTGACTCTCTTGGTCTGTCCATCTGTCTGTGGATGAAAAGCTGTACTGAATTCTAGCCTGGTTCCCAAAGTTTCATGCAACTGCTTCCAAAACTTTGAGGTAAACTAGGTTCCTCTGTCTGATACGATACTCCTTGGAACTCCATGCAGACATACGATCCTGGTCATGTATATCTTTGCCAACTTAGCACTGGTATAAGTGGTCTTTACTGGGATGAAATGAGCTACTTTCGTCAATCGATCAACTACAACCCAAATCAAGTCATAGCCTGAACGAGTCCTGGGCAATCCTGTGATAAAATCCATGCCTAGCTTATCCCACTTCCATTCGGGTATCGGCAATGGTTGTAACAATCCTGCTGGCTTCTGATGCTCTGCCTTTACTCTCTGACATACATCACAAACTGCTACATACTTCGCTATATCCTTCTTCATTCCGGTCCACCAGAAAATATCCTTCAAATCCAGATACATCTTGGTATTTCCTGGGTGAATTGAATACGGTGAGTCGTGTGCCTCTTGCAAAATCAACTTCCTGATCTCCAGGTCATTGGGCACGTAAACGCGGTCTTCAAACCATAGGGTGTCGTGTTCATCCTCACGAAATCCTTTAGCTTTTCCTTTGCTCAGTTTCTCCTTTATAGCGGCAATCTCTTTGTCAGCTTTCTGAGCTTCCCTGATTTTATCCATCAAGGTTGATTGAATCTCCATTGCTGCTACATAACCTCTCGGAACTATTTCCAAACATAGTTCACGAAGATTTTCGGCTAACTCCCTTGGTATTCCTCCCGTCATTAATGTATTGACATGGCTCTTATGGCTTAATGCGTCAGCTACTACATTAGCCTTTCCGGGGTGATATTGCAATTTCATATCATAATCCTTAATGAGCTCCAACCATCTCCTTTGTCTGAGATTTAACTCCTTCTGTGTGAAAATGTACTTCAAACTCTTATGATCCGTGTACACCTCACAATGATTTCTAATGAGAAAATGTCTCCATGTCTTCAATGCATGCACTATGGCTGCTAACTCCAAATCATGCGTAGCATAATTCAACTCATGAGGCTTCAGTTGTCTTGAGGCATATGAAACAACTCTCCCTTCCTGCATAAGTACTGCTCCAAGTCCTCGACGTGAAGCGTCGCAATACACCTCATAATCCTTGGTCTGGTCTGGCAAAATCAACACTGGTGAGGTAACCAAACGTTTCTTCAACTCTTGGAAACTAGCCTCACATTCCTCTGTCCATATGAACTTGGTATCCTTCTTCAAAAACTCAGTCATAGGCTTTGCAATCTTTGAGAAATTCTTAATAAATCTCCGGTAGTATCCTGCGAGTCCAAGAAAACTTCGGATCTCTCCAACTGTTGTTGGGGCTTCCCACTTGGTCACGGTTTCAACTTTAGCGGGATCTACTGCTATACCTTCTCCTGATATAACGTGTCGGAGGAATCCTACTTCCTTCAACCAAAACTCACATTTGCTAAACTTGGCATATAATTGATGTTCTCTGAGCTTTCCAAGTACCAAACGCAAATGCTCCTTATGCTCCTCTTCATTCTTCGAATAAACCAGGATATCATCAATGAACACTACGACGAACTTATCCAAAAACTCCATAAACACTTTGTTCATCATGTTCATAAAATAGGCAGGTGCATTAGTCAGACCAAATGACATAATGGTATACTCGTACAGCCCATACCTGGTGGTAAAAGCTGTCTTTGGAATATCCTGTTCTCGAATCTTCAACTGGTGGTATCCTGATCGCAGATCGATCTTGGAAAATACCTTAGCTCCTTGCAATCGATCAAACAGATCATTGATCATTGGTAGTGGGTACTTGTTCTTGATCGTTACTTCATTCAATCCTCGATAATCAACAACCATCCTTAACGATCCATCCTTCTTCTCCACTAGAAGTACTGGCGATCCCCAAGGTGAAGAACTTGGGCGAATATATCCTTTATCCAGTAACTCCTTAATCTGCTTCTTAATTTCCACCAAATCCTTTGCTGGCATCCTATATGGTCTCTTTGATATTGGACCCGTGCCTGGCAATAGCTCAATCAAAAACTCAATATCTCTATCCGGTGGCATGCCTGGCAACTCCTCTGGAAATACATCAGGGAAATCCCTTACCACTGGTACTTCCTCCTGCACAACTCCTGTTAGGCAATTTACTTGAGTCCTCTTTGGCACATGCCGGGATACATACTTGATCCTTCTCCCTTCTGGGGTGGTAAGCAAAATTGACTTACTAGCACATCCAATATTCCCTTCATACTTTGATAACCAATCCATGCCTAATATCACATCCAATCCTTGAGATTCCAATACTATTAGGTCTGAGGGAAAAACATAGTTACCAATCCTTAATGGTAACCGATCACACCATAGACTAGCCACATACTCTGCTCCGGGCGAGGTTACTAACATGGGTGACCTAAGGGCTTGGGTTGATAGGTTATACTTATCCACAAATCTCCTTGAGATGTATGAATGTGATGCACCAGTATCAAAAAGAACGAGTGCAGTAAATGACTTAACCAAAAACTTACCTATTACTGCATCGGGCTGAGCTTCAACCTCCTCCACGCTAACGTGGTTCACCTGTCCCCTGTTGAAAGGGTTCGGCTTCTTCCCACAACTTCCATTGCCATTTTGGCCTTCAGGACATTCATTGGCATAATGTCCTGTCTTCAAACACTTAAAGCAAGTGACTTGGCTTAGGTCCTTCTTGGCTGGGGTTGAGGGGTTGGTGCGGTTCTGGCCGTTGCTTCCTCCATTGCCATTACCATTCTTGGTGCCATTGTGATTGTGCGAGCTACCTCCTCCATGGGCATGCTGAAAATGTCCTCCCGGTCTAGGGGTAAAACGTGGCTTCTGCTGAGCTCCTGAATTGTATTTTCCTTATCCATACTTCCTCTTGCGATTCTCAATTTGCTGCTGCTTCCCTTCAATCATAAGAGCACGATCTACCAACTCCTGGTAGTTGTTGAAGGTGGCTACCATCAACTGCATGCTCAACTCATCATTCAGTCCTTCTAGAAACTTCTCCTGCTTAGATGCATCCGTAGCGACGTCATCTGGGGCATAACATGCTAGCTTACTAAATTCCTCCACATACTGGCCAACTGTCCTTCCTCCTTGGCGCAAGTTGCGAAACTCACGCTTCTTCATGGCCATAGCTCCTGCTGAAACGTGTGCAGTACGAAAAGCCTGCTGAAACTGGTCCCATGTGACAGTGTCTACTGGGAAAGTGGCTGTGAAATTCTCCCACCATGATGCTGCGGGTCCTTCTAGCTGATGTGCGGCAAACTTCACCTTCTCCGCATCTGTGCATCCTGCTGTGGTCAACTCCCTAGCTGTCTTGCGGAGCCAATCATCTGCTACTATCGGCTCGGTGCTACTGGAAAACACCAGCAGATTCAGCCTAAGAAAACGGGCTAAGTGGTCAACAGGTGGTGGTGGGTTGTTGTTGTTGTTCCCCTAATTCTGATTCTGGACTAACAACTGCATCAATGTGTTCTGCTGCTGGATCAACTGGGTGAGCTCCGGTGGAAAGACAAATCCGGGGTCACGTCTCGGAGGCATCTGAGGGTTTAGAAAAGATGAGATATAAGAATAGAGGGGGTCTAAAGATAAAACACTACCCATATGCACATGAGGCAAAACAAACAATTCACTTCAATCAATCAAACAAGGGCATACAATCGATCTAACTATCGCAAAAGTGCTCGGACTACTATATTTACATGGTGGACTACTACTACTGATGAGGTGGTCTACTAGAAATATTCTACGGTCGTTGACTCCATGATATCTGCTCCAGCTTCATCAACATAGTCATCATCGCTACTATCTGCTTCCGAGTCGGTGTCGTCGATGATGATGTAGTCTTCCCGGCTAATTTCCTGGGGTTCTTCGTCTTCCTCCACTGGTGGAGGGCCTCCCATAAATATTCCAATCTTCTTGATCAGGTCGTCATTCTTCTCCACCAATACTTCAATTTCCTCTTCATAATCTTCACGTGTAGCCTTGAGTTCTTCCTCCAGTTCCTTGATTCTAGTCTTTGCCTTCTTCAGATCTATCATGTCGGCGCACATCTGGTTCTCCTGTCGTCGAATGTGCTGGTTTAGCTCCTGGATAAAAGCTGCGATTGATCTATCCTTCCTGGTGCTGATCATCTCCCAGTGTTCATCTCGGCGCCCACAAATCTGGTAGATAGTATCCTTGAGATCCTTGCGGTAGACTTCTCCAATGCGTCCCATGGTGATGTGAGCTGCCATGCTATTTCCTAGACTCCAAGTTGGTGCATCAAAAGAAAATTCTATGGGCTCAGTGACTGGCATGAACATCCTTCCTGGAACTTGAACTTGAATCATCCAGCGCTCTTCTTCAAGTAAAGTGGCATTGTAGGTTCCCGTGAAGCTTGGTACTCCTATATTCAGGTATCTAGTGACTTCCTTCAAGTGACGTCCAAAGGGTGTATCTTCATCCAGTTGGGTGAACTTGTTCCTTGCATCCGCCATCCTAAAGAATAGAAAAGATGAGAGGTCAGAAGAGAAGAGAGTGAATAGTGATCTAGGTCTCTAACTTAGTGGTCGTGTCCTACAGTCAGCGTGTGCTCTGATACCATCTCTGTAGTGACCAGACCTCAAACAGTCTGATCTCTGTGCTCCGGTGTCATCCCTGGATCAGTAATGCTGACACCACACAGTACTCGGAGGATTTATAGCAGAGTAGCAATCACACACTTATTACATCGAGTGTCTCAAAAGAGAACTTATTACAATAAAGATGGCTTAAGGCCATCTAATAACTATAACAACGGAAGGCTTGGAAGATAAGTGAGTCCATCAACTCCAACGGCATCACTGAGTATAGAACCACGACCTAAAAAATCCTTAATCGTCGTTTGAAAAGTCTACAACATTAACGTTGTAGCCCGAAAACGGGTCAGCACATGGAATATGCTGGCAAGGTAACACATAGAGAGTAATGGAATGAAACAACTATACTATATGCATATTTGGCTGGTGGAAAGCTCTATGGTTACAGTTTTGCGTAAAGCCATTTTTTCCCTACTTCAAAGGAATAAATTTATTTAACTATCATGGTGGTTGTTAAACATTGAGAATGGTTGACAGCATTCTCAATCCCAATTAAGCATCATCATTAACATAACCCAACAAAATTAATTTAGAGTAACATGTTGAGATTCACATGAAAATCCAAGTACTAGATACTCAAGATGTCCAGAACCGGGGACACGGCTAACCATGATTAGTTTATTACACTCTGCAGAGGTTCGCGCACTTTTCCCCACAAGACTCAATCGCCTCCGTTTGGTTTCTTGCACTACATGGTGTTTGAGAAGACGGATGACCGAGACATAGTCTTTCAGAAGCGCTAGCACCTTACGATCGGGTAGACCGTACCACCTACATCCCCTACATCTGCTAGTCTACCACTGTAAGAGTTCACACGACTTAGTCAACTATGCTAGAGCCCATAATTGCTTGTGGCTGCACACAGAAGTTTCTAGTATGAATAGTCTCATGATCCCTTTGAGCCTGGGTGGCGGTCCAAAAGAAAACAGGCAAGTCCTGGAATACCCAGGTGCCTCAATCCACCCAGATGTGTGTTTAAGTTGCCACCTTAGATAATCCATTAATTAACAATCTTACATCTGTCATGGATATCACTCACCCAATCCATGTCTACTAGCATAGCATGGCATAATAAGAAAACATAGAAGTGACTCCCAAAGGTTTGATAATAAACAGGTAATAGGTACTACCTCATCTACTTCCCATCCCACAATTTAATTAGATCCTAATCATGCAATGTGTGAGGATTGATCTAATGCAATAAAACTGGGTAGTAGAAAAGGTATGATCAAAGTGTTACTTGCCTTGCGGATGATCCGCGAAACCTAACGATTCGAAGTAACAGGCAGCGCACTCCGGGTATTCTATCGCAGACAAACAAACAAGCATACAATAAGTACTCATCTAATACACAGGTAAAACTCAAATAAGAGATCTAACCAGAATGTTCAAGTTAAGAACTCCGGTTGGCAAAAAGAATCAAATCGAACGAAACAACGAAAGACGAACGGCGAAAGAAAACAACTTCGTTCTAGTAATCTGGATCTAGGGCAAATTTTACAGTAGCAAAATCTTGTTTAAGTTGGTTATTCAGATAGAGGGTTTCGAGACGAAACTCTAGGCGCTTGAATCGCCTGATTCCGATAAACGAGCGAAAAATTAAACTAAAACAAAAATCGGATTAGGAATCGCGATCAGAAAAATCGCGGATTTAATCCAAGAAAAAGAAAAACGAGGAACACAGAAAAAAAATTTGGCACAGAAATCAAGGCGCGACGATCCTCGGGCGGCGGGATCGTCGGCGGCGGCGGCGGCTCCGGCGGCGTGCGCGGATCGAGGCGAGGCTGATGGGCTGGGGCGGCTCGGGGCGGCGCTATTTAAAGGCTGGCCCCGGGCGGTGTCCCGCTCGGGTACGGCCCGAAGTCGGTTCGTTTTTTTAATTATTCCGCTCAGAAGAAAAATAAAAATAAATACTAAACAGACTCCAAAAATTCCGAAATAAATTTTCACGGACTTCTAAAATCAAGCCGCACAAGGTGAACATTTGTTTGGGCCCTAAATGCAATTTTGAAAAACGCACATTTTTCCTAAATTCCAATAAAACACCGAAAAACTCCAAAATAAAATCTTATTTGATTTTTTATTAAATCCTCAATATTTCTTTATTTTGGGAAAGTCATTTTATTCCCTCTCTCATATTTTTGTAATAGAAATAATTGATGATAAAATAAATAAAATCAAATGATCCTATTCTCAAAATTTAAGAACACTCAAATATGAAAATAACGAAATCCCCAACTCTCTCCGTGGGTCATTGAGTTGCGTAGAATTTCTAGGATCAACCAAAATGCAAAAATAAAATATGATATGCATGATGCTCTAATGTATAACATTCCAAATTGAAAATTTGGGATGTTACAGTTAATTTTGGTGATGTGTCTAATGAGTTTAATTGCTCTAAGTTTCGTAGACAACCTCACGATAAAGAATTGCCAAGAAAGGATGAAATAATTGGTCTTGCTTCTATTGCCGTACCTCCTACCGATCCACTAGAACAATATTTGCTAGACCATGAAAATGATATGCACTTGCATGAATGAAATGAAATAGATAAAATTTTCTTCGAACAACAACCTCTCCTTAAACACAATTTTCCTATTGAAATTCTAGGAGGTCCTCATCGACCTAAAGGTGACCATGTGTTTGAATTAAAGCAATTTCCTAACACTTTGAAATATGCTTATCTTGATGAGAAAAAGATATATCATGTTATTATTAGTGCTAACCCTTCAGAACACGAAAAAGAGAGATTATTAAAAATTCCGAGGAAGCACCGTGTTGCCATTGAATATACTCTTGATGATCTTAAGGGCATTAGTCCCACTCTCTGTCAGCACAAGATTAATATGGAACCTGATGCTAAACCCGTTGTTGATCACCAACGACGATTGAATCCTAAGATGAAGGAAGTGGTAAGAACTGAAATACTAAAACTTCTGGAAGCAGGTATAATCTATCCCATAGCTGATAGTAGATGGGTAAGTCCTGTTCATTGTGTCCCTAAGAAAGGAGGTATTACCGTTCTTCCTAATGATAAAAATGAACTTATTCCACAAAGAATGTGATTTGCTATAGAATGGAAATTGACTTTAGAAAATTAAATAAAGCTACTAGAAAAGATCATTACCCTCTGCCTTTCATTGATCAAATGTTAGAAAGATTATTTAAGAACACACACTTTTGTTTTCTTGATGGATATTCTGGTTTCTCTCAAATACCTGTCTCGCAACCTGATCAAGAGAAAACCACCTTTACTTGTCCTTTTGGAAATTATGCTTATAGATGTATGCCTTTTGGTTTATGTAATCCACCCGCTCCTTTCAAAGATGTATGACTATTATATTCTTTGATTTTGTGAAAAGATTGTTGAGGTTTTCATGGATGATTTCTCTGTTTACGGAATTTCTTTTGATGATTACTTAAGCAACCTTGATCGAGTTTTGCTGAGATGTGAACAAACTAATCTTGTCTTGAATTGGGAGAGGTTCCACTTTATGGTTAATGAAGGCATTGTCTTGGGGCATAAAATTTCTGAACGAGGTATTGAGGTGGATAAAGCTAAAGTTGATGCAATTGAGAAAATGCCATGTCCTAAATACATGAAAGGTATTCGTAGTTTCCTTGGTCATGTTGGTTTATATAGTAGGTTCATTAAAGACTTCTCTAAAATTTCTAGGCCTCTTACTAATCTTTTACAAGAGGATGTTCCCCTTTTTTATGATGATCATGTAGAAGCCTTTGAAACACTTAAGAAAGCCTTAACTTCAGCACCTATAGTTCAACCACCTGATTGGAACCTGCCTTTTGAAATTATGTGTGATGTTAGGTGAATAGGCAATTTTTATGAAAGTCCTTAAGACATGAAATGTCTTCAAAGACAAGCAAGCAAATAAGACCTACACAGTATGCAGCGGAAGGTAAACTACACTAGACATGCCATAGTCAAAGAAACAGAACAATGACACACGAAGACAAATGGTAACAAGGCAGAATAGATTAGAATAGGAAGATAGTGTGAAGCCAGATAAGGAATTAGAGAGAATATCTTCACACAGTGAAGTCAAACAGGGCAGGCAAGCAATGACTTCACGAAGCTAACAGTAAATAGTGAGTGAAGAGATAGAACCAGATGCTTGACGAAGACAAGGATTTGGTAGACCAGTGCCAGTTGTTGTGACAACTATACTTCTGGTTAAGGAGGCTGAGATTGAACTCAGAAGACCGCACCTTCACCTTATCCCCCTTGAGCTAAGGACACTTAGTCCTTGTCCGATCACTTTGGTAAGTCTTCAAGGTATACTTCCAAAACTTCACAGACTTCGTTCACCGGCGATCCACAATGGCTCTTGGATCCTCAGAGCGCGATGCCTAACCAACTGGAAGATACACAGTCTTCAAGTGTAATAAGTCTTCAGATCACGCGGATAGAAAGACTTCAGTGCTGCCAACACTCTTTGGGCTTTGGGTGTTTGGGTTTGTCCTCGCAAGGATTCTCTCTCAAAGGCTTTAGAGTTTGGTTGCTCTCAAACGACAAAAATCATGCACTAACTCTAAGCAGCCACCAATTTATGGTGTAGGGGGTGGGCTATTTATAGCCAGGAGGCAACCCGACATGATATGTCTGAAATGTCCCTGGGTCACTAAGGAACCGACACGTGTCCAACGGTCGGATTTCAAACACACGCGGCAACTTGACTTGGGCTACAAGCAAAGCTGACTCATCCAACTCTGGATAAGATTTTCTCTCATTGTCTTCACTCGAAGACATAGGATTTGGGTTGAGCATCACATCAATTTTTTGACTTTGTTCACTTGGACCCCACTTGAGAGTTCGGTAGTTCCTATGACTCAAGAAAGAAGAAAATGAAACTACGAAACTATGTCTTTGCACTCCATTGTCTTCAAGTGAATGTCTTCACACGTCATTATCTTCGACGTGAATGTCTTCACGAACCACCATTGTCTTCAATGTCTTCATGCATTTTAGGGGTCATCTCTGATAGGTAAACCGAATCAATGAGGGACTTCTACCTGTTTTCTCCTGTGAATCTCACAAACACATTAGTCCCTCAACCATGTTTGTTGTCAATAGTCCAAAACCAACTAGGGGTGCCACTAGATGCACTTACAATCTCCCCCTTTTTGGTGGCTGATGACATACTGGTTGAAGTTTTCAACGGGGATGAAAATATGTGAAATTCAAGAATGCGGTCATTGGCTTCATAAAGTTGAAAGGCCTCCCCCCGAAGATGTGCATATAAGTAGTTTGCCTTTGAATGCAAATGCACATTGCGGGTTTTGCTTTGTGGAGATCTCCTTCAATTCATGAAGATAATTCTTCATGCGTACAAAAATGTATTGAAGATAATGACATGCACAATGAAAAATGGGTGTCTGCAGAATGACTTCATGCACATAAGATAGAGTTTCAACCATGCAGATAAAAAGCAATAGAAAATGTAGCAGACGTCCCATCTGGACTTAAGTTTTACAACTCAAAATCAACAGTTCAAGAAAGGGAGTTGCAAAACTTAACAAAATAAAGCACCCGACCCATATAAGCCCGCTTGAAGACTATCAACCCATATGCTTCTTCCCCTTTTGTCAGGAATGACCAAAAAGGAATGAAGACATAGGGTGTCTAAGCGTTCCCATGAGGTCTTGGTGAAGATGTTGGGGCAGCCGGGTCAATGGTGGAGTTTGGTGGTGCAGTTGGGCCTGATGCAGCATCTTGATGCAATGAAGTCATAGCTGGTGAAGTGGCGTCATCCTCCTCATCAATGACTCGTGCAACAACAGTTGGAGCTGATGAAGAGTAGTCAGAATCTTCAATGGACAGAGTAGGACACCAACTTGCTGATTGTGGAGGCCTAGAGTCAAACTTGAATCTTTCAGTGTAGCCATCTGGAGTGAGTTCATCTTCAGAGTAGAGGAGAGTGAGGCTCTTCTAGGCACATCGACAGGCTTCATGTGCAACAAATGAATTCTTGGTGGAGAGGTTGCGAATAGATATCCACAAGAAGATTTTGCATCTGACGCTTCATCTAGTCATGAAGCCCATCACGCTTCTGATGAAGAGAAACTAGAAGTTCTCTGGCATTTAGAACACGAGCACGCTTCTGCGGCCTTTGAGGTAGTGTGCTGGCTGTTGGATCAATGGGAGCACGATGTGGTAGCCTAAGATGGCCGATGAGGGGACCAGCAACAGTAGTGGGATTTGGCACATGAATGGCTTCAAGGGGTGCTGAGAAGCTTTGGGAGGCAACATAGTCTTAGTGAATGGGTTCCTTGGCAGGTACTGGATAGATGGCTTCATGAGACATATCAACTTCAGGCAAGAGGACAACATGATTGCACGATGAAGCTTGATAGTTGATTGAAGAGCAAAGCTTAATCAGCATCATTATCCATGGTGCATTGAATTTTTGGCCAAATAGATCAATGCTTGAAGCTGCCAACTGCTTGATGAAAAACTCATGAGTGTTGAAGAGGATGTGATGTCTACTACGCGACCTTATTCTTGTAGACGTTGTTGGGCCTCCAAGTGCAGAGGTTTGTAGGACAGTAGCAAATTTCCCTCAAGTGGATGACCTAAGGTTTATCAATCTGTGGGAGGAGTAGGATGAAGATGGTCTCTCTCAAACAACCCTGCAACCAAATAACAAAGAGTCTCTTGTGTCCCCAACACACCCAATACAACAGTAAATTGTATAGGTGCACTAGTTTGGCGAAGAGATGGTGATACAAGTGCAATATGGATCGTAGATATAGGTTTTTGTAATCTAAAAATATAAAATAGCAAGGTAACTAATGATAAAAGTGAGCGAAAATGGTACTGCAATGTGTTGAAACAAGGCCTAGGGTTCATACTTTCACTAGTGCAAGTTCTCTCAATAATAATAACATAATTGGATCATATAACTATCCCTCAAAATGCAACAAAGAGTCACTCCAAAGTCACTAATAGCGGAGAACAAACGAAAATATTATTGTAGGGTACGAAACCACCTCAAAGTAATTCTTTCTGATCAACTCGTTGGGCTATTCCTATAAGTGTCACAAACAGCCCTAGAGTTCGTAGTAAAATAACACCTTAAGACACAAATCAACCACAACCCTAATGTCACCTAGATGCTCCAATGTCACCTCAAGTATCTATAGGTATGATTATATGATATGCATCGCACAATCTCAGATTCATCTATTCAACCAACACAAAGAACTTCAAAGAGTGCCCCAAAGTTTCTACCGGAGAGTCAAGACGAAAACGTGTGCCAACCCCTATGCACAAGTTCACAAGGTCACTGAACCCGCAAGTTGATCACCAAAACATACATCAAGTAGATCACATGAATATCCCATTGTCACCACAGATAAGCACATGCAAGACATACATCAAGTGTTATCAAATCCTTAAAGACTCAATCCGATAAGATAACTTCATAGGGAAAACTCAATTCGTCACAAGGAGATTGTGACGTCCCCGATTCAATCGTACACTAATCATACACCCAAACGTGTACGATCAAGATCAGGGACTGACGGGAAGATATCACAACACAACTCTAAAAATAAAATAAGTCATACAAGCATCATAATACAAGCCAGGGGCCTCAAGGGCTCGAATACAAGAGCTCGATCATAGACAAGTTAGCGGAAGCAACAATATCTGAGTACAGACATAAGTTAAACAAGTTGCCATAAGATGGCTAGCACAAACTGGGATACAGATCGAAAGAGGCGCATGCCTCCTACCTGGGTTCCTCCTAAACTATTCCTAGTCGTCATCGGCGGCCTGCACTTAGTAGTAGGCACCTCCAGTTTAGTAGGAGTCGTCGTTGATACGTCCATTTTGCATCATGCTTTTATATCGATATTCATTGCATTATGGGTTGTTATTACACATTATGTCACAATACTTATGCCTATTCTCTCTTATTTTACAAGGTTTACATGAAGAGGGAGAATGCTAGCAGCTGAAATTCTGGGCTGGAAAAGGAGCAAATATTAGAGACCTATTCCGCACAACTCCAAAAGTCCTGAAACTTGACGGGAGCACGTTTTGGAATATATAAAAATACTGGCGAAAGAATTAACCAGAGGGGGCCCACACCCTAGCCACGAGGGTGGGGGGCGTGCCCCCTGCCTCATGGCCCCCCTGGCAGGCCTCCGGTGCCCATCTTCTGCTATATGAGGTCTTTCGTCCAAGAAAAAAAATCATAAGCAAGCTTACGGTACAAAACTCCGCCGCCACGAGGCGGAACCAATCTAGGGCTCCGGCGGAGCTGTTCTGCTGGGGAAACATCCCTTCGGGAGGGGGAAATCATAACCATTGATCCCCTCATCATGACGGGGTCAATCTCCATCAACATCTTCACCAGCACCATCTCATCTCAAACCCTAGTTCATCTCTTGTATCCAATCTTTGTCTCAAAACGTCAGATTGGTACATGTGGGTTGCTAGTAGTGTTGATTACTCCTTGTAGTTGATGCTGGTTGGTTTACTTGGTGGAAGATCATATGTTCAGATCCTTTATGCATATTAATACCCCTCTGATTATGAACATGAATATGATTTGTGCGTAGTTACGTTTGTTCCTGAGGACATGGGAGACGTCTTGCTATAAGTAGTCATGTGAACTTGGTATTCGTTCGATATTTTGATGAGATGTATGTTGTCTTTCCTCTAGTGGTTTCATGTGAACGTCTACTATATGACACTTCATCATTGTTTGGGCCTGGGGGAAGGCATTGGGAAGTAATAAGTAGATGATGGGTTGCTAGAGTGACAGAAGCTTAAACCCTAGTTTATGAGTTGCTTCGTAAGGGGCTGATTTGGATCCATATGTTTCATGCTATGGTTAGCTTTACCTTAATACTTATTTTGTAGTTGCGGATGCTTGCAATAGGGGTTAATCATAAGTGGTGCTTGTCCATGGAAGGGCAGTACCCAAGCACCGGTCCACCCACATATCAAATTATCAAAGTACCGAACGTGAATCATATGAACGTGATGAAAACTAGCTTCACGATAATTCCCATGTGTCCTCGGAAGCGCTTTCCTTTATATAAGAGTTTGTCTAGGTTTGTCCTTTGCTACAAAAAGGATTGGGCCACCTTGTTGCACCTTATTTACTTTTATTACTTGCTACCCATTACAAATTACCTTATCACATAACTATCTATTACCGATAATTTCAGTGCTTGCAGAGAATACCTTACTGAAAATTGCTTATCATTTCCTTCTGCTCCTCGTTGGGTTCGACACTCTTACTTATCGAAAGGACTACGATAGATCCCTTATACTTGTGGGTCATTAAGACTCTTTTCTGGCGCCATTGCCGGGGAGTGAAGCACCTTTGGTAGGTGGAATTTGTTAAGGACAAATTTATATAGTGTGCTGAAATTTACGGTCACTTGTTACTATGGAAACTAATCCTTTGAGGGGCTTGTTCGGGGTATCTTCACCCCGACCAATAGAGCAAAGAGTTGCTCCTCAACCTACTGAACCTATTGAAAATGTTTACTTTGAAATTCCTCCGGGTATGATAGAGAAACTGCTAGCTAATCCTTTTACAGGAGATGGAACATTGCATCCCGACTTGCACTTAGTCTATGTGGATGAAGTTTGCGATTATTTAAGCTTGCAGGTATGCCTGGGGATGTTATCGAGAAAAGGTCTTCCATTTATCTTTGAAGGGAAAGGCATTGACATGGTTTAGGCTATGTGATGATATGGGATCATTGAACTACAACCGACTGAAATTGGAATTTCATCAGAAGTTTTATCCTATGCATCTGGTTCATCGTGATCGTAATCATATATATAATTGTTGGCCTCGTGAAGGAGAAAGCATCGCTCAATCTTGGGGGAGGCTTAAGTCAATGTTATATTCATGCCCCAATCATGAGCTCTCAAAAGAAATTATTATTCAAAAAATTTATGCTTGGCTTTCTCTCAATAATCGCTCCATGCCCGATACTTCTTGTACTGGTTCTTTTATGCTGAAGACTATTGAATTCAAATGGGATTTATTGGAAATAATTAAACGCAACTCTGAAGATTGGGATCTCAAGAAGGTAAGGAGTTAGGTATAACACCCAAGTTTGATTGTGTTAAATCTTTTATGGATACCGATGCTTTTCGTGAATTTAGCACTAAATATGGACTTGACTCTGAGATAGTAGCTTCTTTCTGTGAATCCTTTACTACTCATGTTGATCTCCCTAAGGAGAAGTGGTTTAAATATAATCCTCCCATTGAAGTAAAAGTAGTTACACCTATTAAAGTTGAAGAAAAGACTATCACTTATAATGTTGATCCTATTGTCCCTACTGCTTATATTGAGAAATCACATTTCCCTGTTAGAATAAAGGATCATGCTAAAGCTTCAACTGTGGTTCTTAAGAGTAATACTAGAACACCTACACCCCCTGAGCAAATTAAAGTTGAACCTAGTATTGCTATGGTTAAAGATCTCTTGGCTGATAATATCGATGGGCATGTTATTTACTTCTGTGATGAAGCTGCTAGAATTTCTAGACCCGATACTAAAAATAAACATACACATGTTGTAGGCATGCCTGTTATTTCTGTTAAAATAGGAGATCATTGCTATCATGGATTATGTGATATGGGTTCTAGTGCAAGTGCAATACCTCATTCCTTATACAAATAAATTATGCATGATATTGCACCTGTTGAGTTAGAAGAAATTGATGTTACAATTAAACTTGCCAATAGAGATACCATTTCACCGATGGGAATTGTTAGAGATGTTGAAGTATTGTGTGGGAAAACTAAATATCCTGCTGATTTTCTTGTTCTTGGTTCCCCACAAGATAGCTTTTGTCCCATTATATTTGGTAGACCCTTCTTGAATACTGTTAATGCTAAGATAGACTGCAAAAAGGATGTTAATACTATTGGTTTGGGGGATATGTGTCATGACTTTAATTTTGCTAAATTTCGTAGACAACCCGATGATAAATAATTGCCTAGTAAAGATGAAATTACTGGTCTTGCTTCTATTGTCGTGCCTCCTAATGATACTTTAGAACAATATTTGCTCGACCATGAAAATGATATGTTTATGAATGAAAGAAGGGAAATAGATGAAGTATTCTTTAAACAGGGGCCTATTTTGAAACACAACTTGCCTGTTGAAATCCTAGGGCATCCTCCTCCAGCCAAGGGTGATCCCGTGTTTGATCTTAAACCATTGCCAGATACTCTTAAATATGCTTATCTTGATGAGAAAAAGATATATCCTATTATTATTGGTGCTAATCTTTCAGAGCATGAAGAAAATAAATTATTGAAAACTCTATAGAAGCACCGTGCTGCTATTGGATATACTCTTGATGATCTCAAGGGCATTAGTCCCACTCCATGCCAACACAAAATAAAATTGGAGAAAGACGCGAAACCGATTATTGATCACCAACGACGGTTAAATCCTAAGATGAAAGAAGTGGTAAGAAAAGAAATATTAAAGCTTCTAGAGGCAGGTATAATTTATCCCGTTGTTGATAGCCAGTGGGTAAGTCCTGTCTATTGTGTCCCTAAGAAGGGAGGTATTACTGTTGTTCCCAATGATAAAGATGAATTGATCCCACAAAGAATTGTTACAGGTTATAGAATGGTAATTGATTTCCGCAAATTAAATGAAGCACTAAAAAGGATCATTACCCTTTGCCTTTTATTGATAAAATGCTACAAAGATTATCCAAACATACACATTTTTGCTTTCTAGATGGTTATTCTGGTTTCTCTCAAATACCCGTGTCAAAAGAAGATCAAGAAAAGACAACTTTTACTTGCCCTTTCGATACCTTTGCTTATAGACGTATGCCTTTTGGTTTATGCAATGCACCTGCTACCTTTCAAAGATGTATGACTATTATATTCTCTGACTTTTGTGAAAAGATTCTTGAGGTTTTCATGGATGATTTCTCTATATATGGAACTTCTTTTGATAATTGCTTAAGCAACCTTGATCGAGTTTTGCAGAGATGTGAAGAAACTAATCTTGTCTTGAATTGGGAGAAGTGCCACTTTATGGTTAATGAAGGTATTGTCTTGGGGCATAAAATTTCTGAAAGAGGTATTGAAGTTGATAAATCTAAAGTTGACGCAATTGAAAAAATGCCGTGTCCTAAGGACATTAAAGGTATAAGAAGTTTCCTTGGTCATGCCAGTTTTTATAGGAGGTTCATTAAAGACTTCTCAAAAATTTCCAGGCCTCTGACTAATCTCTTACAAAAAGATGTTCCTTTTGTCTTTGATGATGATTGTGTAGAAGCATTTGAAATAGTTAAGAAAGCCTTGATTTCTGCACCCATTGTTCAGCCTCCTGATTGGAATTTTCCCTTTGAAATTATGTGTGATGCTAGTGATTATGTTGTAGGTGCTGTTCTAGGACAAAGAGTTGATAAGAAATTAAATGTTATCCAATATGCTAGTAAAACTCTAGACAGTGCCCAAAGAAATTATGCTACTACTGAAAAAGATTTTTTAGCAGTTGTATTTTCTTGTGATAAGTTCAGACCTTATATTGTTGATTCTAAAGTAACTGTTCACACTGATCATGCTGCTATTAAATATATTATGGAAAAGAAAGATGCTAAACCTAGACTTATTAGATGGGTTCTCTTATTACAAGAATTTGATTTGCATATTATTGATAGAAAGGGATATGAGAACCCCGTTGCAGACAACTTGTCTAGGTTAGAGAATGTTCTTGATGACCCACTACCTATTGATGATAGCTTCCCTGATGAACAATTAGCTGTCATAAATGCTTCTCGTGCTGCTCCATGGTATCCTGATTATGCTAATTATATTGTTGCTAAATTTATACCACCTAGTTTCACATACCAGCTAAAGAAAAAGTTTTTCTATGATTTAAGACATTACTTCTGGGATGACCCACATCTTTATAAAGAAGGAGTAGATGGTGTTATTAGACGTTGTGTACCTGAGCATGAACAGGAACAGATCCTACGCAAGTGTCACTTCGAGGCTTATGGAGGACACCATGCTGGAGATAGAACTGCACATAAGGTATTGCAATCCGGTTTTTATTGGCCTACTCTCTTCAAAGATGCCCGTAAGTTTGTCTTGTCTTCTGATGAATGTCAAAGAATTGGTAATATTAGTAGATGTCAAGAAATGCCTATGAATTATTCACTTGTTATTGAACCATTTGATGTTTGGGGCTTTGATTATATGGGACCGTTTCCTTCCTCTAATGGGTATAAACATATTTTAGTTGCCGTTGATTACGTTACTAAGTGGGTAGAAGCTATTCCAACTAGTAGTGCTGATCATAACACCTCTATCAAGATGCTTAAAGAAGTTATTTTCCGAGGTTTGGAGTCCCTAGATATTTAATGACTGATGGTGGTTCACATTTTATTCATGTTGCTTTTCGTAAAATGCTTGCTAAGTATGATGTTAATCATATAATTGCATCTCCCTATCATCCAGAGTCTAGTGGTCAAGTAGAATTAAGTAATAGAGAGCTTAAATTAATTTTGCAAAAGACTGTTAATAGATCTAGAAAGAATTGGTCCAAGAAACTTGATGATGCATTATGGGCTTATAGAACTTCATATAAAAATCCTATGGGTATGTCTTTGTATAAAATGGTTTATGGAAAAGCATGTCACTTACCTCTCGAAGTAGAACATAAGGCATATTGGGCCATTGAAGAGCTCAACTATGACTTCAAACTTGCTAGTGAGAAGAGACTATTTGACATTAGCTCACTCGATGAATGGAGAACCCAGGCCTATGAGAATGCCAAACTGTTTAAAGAAAAAGTTAAAAGATGGCATGACAAAATGATACAAAAATGTGAGTTTAATGTAGGTGATTATGTATTGTTATACAACTCTCGTTTAAGATTTTTTACAGGAAAACTCCTCTCTAAATGGGAAGGTCCTTACGTCATCGAGGAGGTCTATCATTCCGGTGCCATAAATATCAACAACTTCGAAGGCACAAATCCGAGGGTGGTGAACGGTCAAAGAATCAAACATTATACCTCAGGTAATCTCATAAATGTTGAAACTAATTTTATTGAAACCGTAACCCTAGAGGAATACATAAGGGACACTTTCCAGAATGTTTCAGACTCCAAAAAGGAAGTGGTATGAGGTACGTTAAGTAAACCGACTCCAAAACATTTCTAATAGCAATTTTTCTCTGTTTTGGAATATTTAAGAAAATAGGAAAAATAAGAAGCAGTCCGGGAAGGACACGAGGCTTCCACGAGGGTGGAGGGCGCGCCCTACCCCCCTGGGTGCACCCCTTGCCTCGTGGGCACCTCGTGTGCTCTCCGGACTCCGTTTTCTTGCACGATACTTCTTTTGGTCGGTAAAAATTCATTATATATTCTCCCGAAGGTTTTGACCACCGTACCACGCAAATATCTCATGTTTTTTTTTGAGATGTTTTCTGCCAGGGTTGTCAAGGCCAGGCATCATGTCGTCTCCCTCCTCCAACAATGAGAGCAACGATGCTTGGTTAATGAAGATAGAGCTGAAGAGAGAAGAACCCAGGGAGATCAACAAGGATGATGGGATCAAGAAGGCCATGGGAGATCAAGTTCCGACAGTAGAAGGTGAAGACATCCTTCAACCTCATCACAATATCCTTACCCCCAACGGAGATTGAAGCTTTCAAGATGATTGAGTTAGCTCGCATTCAAAACAAGTATCTCACACGTGAAAAAAATTTGTTGAAGGAGCATATCATCACACTCAAGGGCATTATCCGCAAATCGGAGGACCTCCTATGCTCGATGTGCGACTATCCATCATCACCATCATCTTCTTCACTAACAAAGAAGAACTGACTATCTGGTATGGGCACTCCCCTTGGCAACTGCCAAGTTTTGGGGAGTGCCCCGGTATCATATCACCATCACAGTTTTATCTTTACCATTTTTCTTAGTTCGATCCTTTTGATAATATCTTGATCAAGTAGAATAAACTTTTAGTATGATTTAGTTTTGAGTTCTGCTTTGTGATCCTTCTATGTAATCGAGTCCGTGAGCTATATATAATAAAAGATTATTTTCAAGTCAAGGGCTTTGATTATCTTGCTATGATCTCGAGGGAATAAAATAAAAGAGAAGAGAAAGAATAAAAAGAAGTAAAGAGATCATATGGATCTTATGGAGAGTAATGACTTCACATATAAAGAGTATGATGAATAAAAGTTGTTGAGAGTTGACAAACATAGTTTTGGTCATCGTTGCAATTAATAGGAAGTAATAAAGAAAGAGAGGTTTTCACATACAAATATACTATCTTGGACATCTTTTATGATTGTGAGCACTCATTAAAATATGACATGCTAAAGAGTTGATGTTGGACAAGAAAGACAATGTAATGGGTTATGCTTTCTTACATCCGAAATAAATTATATTGTCATGGATCATCCAACATGTTGAGCTTGACTTTCCCCCTCATGCTAGCCAAATTCTTTGCACCAAGTAGAGATACTACTTGTGCTTCCAAATATCCTTAAACCCAGTTTTTCCATGAGAGTCCACCATATCTACCTATGGATTGAGTAAAATCCTTCAAGTAAGTTGTCATTGTTGCAAGCAATAAAAATTGCTCTCTAAATATGTATGATTTATTAGTGTGGAAAAATAAGCTTTATACGATCTTGTGATGTGGAATAGATAAAAGCGACGGACTGCATAATAAAGGTCCATGTCGGTGTCAAAACCGGCGGATCTCGGGTAGGGGGTCCCGAACTCTGCGTCTAAGGCGGATGGTAACAGGAGGCAGGGGACATGATGTTTTACCCAGGTTCGGGCCCTCTTAATGGAGGTAAAACCCTACGTCCTGCTTGATTTATTCTTGATGATATGAGTATTACAAGAGTTGATCTACCACGAGATCAGAGAGGCTAAACCATAGAAGCTAGCCTATGGTATGATTGTATGTATATGATCTATCGACTAGCCTGGCCTCGGTTTATATAATGCACCAAAGGCCTAGGATAACAAGGGTCCTAGACGAATACGCCGGTGGGGAGGAGTCCTTGTCTTGATCACCAAGTCTTGTGGAATCTTCCATGTATGCGGCAGCTGTCCGAACTGGCCCATGAGTATACGGCCATGGGGGTCCTCGGCCCAATCTAACAGATCGGGAGATGACGTGTTGAGTACCCCCTAGTCCAGGACACCGTTAGTAGCCCCCTGAACCGGTCTTCAAGTTAGGGAAGCTCCTCGATTCTTCCGAACTGTTCTTCATCTTTGGTTGTCGGTCTTGAAAACTGGTTCAACAAATCTTCTCATCTTCGATCTTGAGGATTGCCGAAATGCATTCGACGAGTTTACACGTCGGGTATTCGAGGAGCCCCTTTAAGTTTCTGGCCTTTATCAATGCCTTGTTATTTTTATGCCACCTCGGGTTTGAAGTTGTTCCCGGGAGGCAGTGTCCTCTTGCGTCTGAGCTCTAACGCCGGACTGCATTCGAGGTATCTTTTGCAGCCGAGCACCAATGCCGGACTGCTTCCGAGCTCTAACGCCGAAATGTATCCGAGCTCCAACGCTGGACTGTGTCCAAGCTCCAACGCCAGACTATATCCAAGATGTCATAGATCATCTTGGTCCAAAAGAGTTGAAGGAGTTTAGCCGAGCTTAATGCTGGAAATGCCCTCTATGGAGCCAGCCACTAGCGCCCGAGCTTTATGCCGGACTGCTTCCGAGGTGGTGCACCACCCCAACTGTGGGCCAATTTTTTGTCAATATTTTTGATTGGTGCAATTTATTCTCTGCCGAGATATATCGCTAGTAGCCCTCAAGGTGTGTATCGGTCTAAAACCCGAGATGCACCTGAAGGATGACATAAGACCGCTGATCCCAGTAGCTGCTGAGACTCAGGTTGATTTGCAAAATCGGTCTGAGGATCAACTCCTAGCTCAGCAGAATACTTCAGGACACAAAAAGCGGTGTGCAGAGTCCTTGAGACTCAGGTTGGGTGCGGCCGACCAACCTGAGGATCATAATCTCCTCAAAAACTATATTGCACTTAAATTTTCTGCACTGGATTGCCAATGTAGTAGCCCCCGAGACACTGGTCGGGTGGCAACACCAGATCAGGGGATCGATGTGCCCCTTTAATATTTGTAAATAATAAGCCCGAAGCCCAGTAGCCCCCGAGCCTTAATGCGGGCACGGGTGGCCGAATTAAGGATCGATATCCATAGTAAAATCACAAATTATGTGTAATGACTCTATGTATCCAAGTACTTCACGTCATTAATGCACGGATCCACATTGTACAGAACTTTGTTGACCGACCATCGGCTTCCACCTCCTCGGCCAGTAGCCGAGGAGTGTTTGTCCTACTTTATAAAGCCTTTATGAGGGCAAAGATTTATGACAAACAAGGCAATCTGGCCATACGGTTTTATAAACAAAGGTACGCAGAGAGATATGTTATATTACTGTTTAACATAAGAAATGTCTTCCAAAGAAAATAGTCCCGCTATCGGTTCCTTTCTTTGGGTTGTCATGCTAAGCATGATCATGAAACCTCAGCTCCAATGTAAGAGCAAAATATCGAGGATTTAGTTTGGGAGGCCAGTTAATAGCCCCCGGTAGTGTTCGGCGACAGTCGAGGTCAAGCCGTAAACACTTCAGCCATTGTTATGAATGGCCCGTCATTTAACACAGCCCTCGGATCGCTGACCAGTTTACCAGGATTTATGACAGTCAGTTTTTGGCTTTCTCCACTGAGGTGCTTAACCATGTGAGCTGGAAGCACAATCGCAGTGGTTCTCCCTTTGCACGCCTAGCCGAACAAAGCGGAACGTAGGAAGCGAGTGCAGGAGTCGGGCAACCCAACTATTGACCAAAGAAACAATTCGAAACCGATGCATATATAGCAATATCCGAGAATGTTTTTGCCGAATCTCTAAAGGTGTCTGGCGTTGCACTGCAGACTTGTGCTGAAAGCACACAAATAGTTTAAAAGTGTCACAAGCTTGGAAAACCAAAAAACGTTAGTAAAAACTTGACGTCCGAACAAGATCAAGTGTTCGGTGCCAATCCAAAAATTGGTCTTAGAAAAAAAGAGTGCTTCTGTCATGCTTTAACATGACACATCCTATCTCAAGACTTCAAGCGGGTCAGCCTACGGCTTCAACCTCCTATCCCAAAGGCGGAGTACTTCTCATTAGGCCAGTTTAGCAAACTAAACTCTAGCGGCTTTGAGAGAGAAATTAGGCTCCCCGGCTAGTGACCACACACTCGTGTCGAAAAAAGGAGTGATGAATAATAATAGTAATAAAAACATTGCAACAACTAAGAAGAAGAACACTTATTATAAAACGGCTCATATAAATTTAAGAGCCCCCAAGTGACTTAGGTAAAAGAATTGTATGTATAATGATTGTATGTACCGAAGTACTAATATCATATCTTTGTTCACCCAAACTTTAAACGCGTCTTAACCGACCATCGGCTTCTCCCTCTTCGGTCAAGGACCGAAAAGTGTTATGTACTCCACCTGTCGAGAATATAAACAGTGTTTCCGATAACCAGGCAACCGGGCCATAAGGCTGTAATAGACAAAGCGCGCTGAGGGAACTTATGCTATATTACGAACGAAGTGTAAGAAGCATCTTCGAAGAAAATAGTACCCCCACCGATAGCTTTCTTCGGTGCCCATTAATACTATGAGACTTGTGCAATAGATTTTTTGTACTCATGAGTTCCGTTGTGTGCCGACCATGATTGAAAACAATAAGAGCGCTAGCTTTCGTCTTCACCCAATCTGAGGTCAGAGCTTGGAGGACTCGGTCGTGACAATCGCAGAGGTGCTCCCTTTACTCCCTAGCCGAACAATCGGGAACGTAGGGGTAAGCATAGGAGCCAGGCAACCCAGCTTGCAAATCGCTTAAGTCAATATGGTGCATATTGTGGCGTAATACACGAACAAGGAACGAAGCCGTACAAGTATAATCATATGCAAGAGGAAAAATTCATAAAGGAAGCCCCCAAATAAACGGGGTATTTGAATATGTGTGTCACAAACAAAGTTTGGACAAGGAAATTTTTTACTAGCAAGTTTTTTCCAAAAAAGTATAATGCTAGGTCGAACCAAACACAAGTTAAAAATTAAAACTTTGAGCATGAAAGCGACTTAGCTGGTTAATGTGTTCGGCATTGATGATGCGGTCCGAGCTTGATAAGGGACAAGGTTCCATCCCCCAAGCCGGTCCTGAGGTGGCGGAGCAAAGGGCTCGGCACTCCGAAGTGGTGACATAGCACGGTCAAGGCAGGCCGGCAGAGTGATGCCGAAGTCCCCGGCATGGGGTAATGAAGTGTTGACGAAGCCCCCCGTCCAGCCGAGGTGACGTGGTATGTCAGTACGCCGAGTTGACGATACTGCCCAACCCGGATCATTTTCCTGTGCACAAAAAATAGTGCAAACCAGAGATAATAGTAATGATTATAAAAAAATGTTGCATAATAAATAATTTATGCAAAGTGAATAATAAAAGAAATATGGCCTGGCACCGAAGTCAATGTCGATGCAGGGCGTCGGCGTGATGCGCTAAAGGTGTGGCAAAGCCTGAATTCACAGGTCGGTCCGAGTTCCGGATGCGGCGTTCGCTAGACTATGTACGGAAACTGACCGAACCACCACGTGACCGTCGTTAATGCGGCCATCATTTGATAGACCTGTGTACAGATGATGGACAAACCAGAGTAATAATTCCTTGGGAAAAATAAACCCAAACAAGCAAAAAATACTAGGATTAATAGCACCTGGTTTATTTGTTGTAGCAATCCAAAGAAAGGTGATTCCCAAAATTGGGACTCGATCCGCACACCCATTGCCCGATGGGCGATAAAGCGATGGCATGGCGATGCTGGCAAAGGCTGGCTCGCCGAGGTAAAGCCCTCGGTCCAGCTAACGTGACAGAGCTGGTCGGCTAGTGACGCCGAAGTCTTCGGAGTAGGTTGATGAAGAGATGGCGAATCCCCCGGTCCAGCCGAGATGTCGAAGCCTCGATGTCAACCGATGAGTCAAAGTAGGTCGGCATGATGGACACCGGCTTGAAGGAGCAACAGTGCGGCCCTACCGATGCAGGTCGTGGCGTGGTTAATGCCGGCTTGATGAAGTGACCGTGCGGCGATGCCGGTGTGCCCACTCCGGGTAATCCGTGGGGCGGTGATGTTGGTGATGGTTTATCCATCGCGATGTCGAACTCTTGTTCGGCTTGCCGAGATGATGATCCAAATAAGTTGAGCTCGGCTCAACAAAGTGACGACGTGTCTAGCGCAGGTCGATAGCCGTGGAGCAATATTGCCGGACTGGTTTGACACCAGCATGATGTTGAAGATCATGTTCAAAAGATTTTAAAGTTAGTGGGATGTGTTCGGGAAAAAAACACAATACCCCATACAAAACTTCCTTCAAAAGGGATGTCTGAAATCCCGTTCATAAAAAAGACGAACTCGGGTCGGATTCGTTTTCGCGCAGAAAACCAATCCGAAAAGTGATGCACTAATCGGAAGGTTCCCGGAGTTTGGACGGTCGGATCAAGCTGAAAGTTTGAGAGGTGGTAGATATAGGAATTCTGCAGCCGATCAACGGTTGGATCTTCCAAAGGACGTCCGAGCTAGAAGCTGGACACCACGCTCTAAACTCATCTAGATTCCCGTCCAGATTTGACAGGGCTCCGGTATATCGTGGATTGCCAGAGATTCCTCCATCGGAACTCGACGAAATTTTCCAGGGTTGTTATAGACTCAATTCCGTACAATTTCGCTGAAGCAATCGTTAAAATGACACTTGAGGAGGCGGCAGCAGCGGACACAAGTTTGATGTCCAGAAAAACAGCATGGTCGCCCGAGGGCAATGTTGACGTTGAGCCCCCGGGCTCCCTGGATGATTCCTCCATGATCTTGATAGAGATCGGAGTTGATATGTACAATGGCCCTCATTCGAACATGACGATCGGAGGTAGGGTGCAGTCCTTGGTCGAACCAAGGTGACCAGTCGAGCTGGTGACGAAGATGCTGAAGTCGCAATTGATCTGCAGGCGAGCCATCAACCTTTTGCCAAACACACAGCGGAACTCTCAATGAAAGCACCAATGTCGGTGTCAAAACCGGCGGATCTCGGGTAGGGGGTCCCGAACTGTGCGTCTAAGGCGGATGGTAATAGGAGGCAGGGGACACGATGTTTTACCCAGGTTCGGGCCCTCTTGATGGAGGTAAAACCCTACGTCCTGCTTGATTTATTCTTGATGATATGAGTATTACAAGAGTTGATCTACCACGAGATCGGAGAGGCTAAACCCTAGAAGCTAGCGTATGGTATGATTGTATGTATATGATCTATCGACTAGCCTGGCCTCGGTTTATATAATGCACCAAAGGCCTAGGATAACAAGGGTCCTAGCCGAATACTCCGGTGGGGAGGAGTCCTTGTCTTGATCACCAAGTCTTGTGGAATCTTCCATGTATGCGGCAGTTGTCCGAACTGGCCCATGAGTATACGGCCATGGGGGTCCTCGACCTAATCTAACAGATCGGGAGATGACGTGTTGAGTACCCCCTAGTCCAAGACACCGTCAGTCCATATCACAAGTGGCAATATATAGTGATGTTCTTTCGCATTAAGATTTTGTGCATCCAACCATAAAAGCACATGACAACCTATGCTTCCCTATACGAAGGGCCTATCTTTTATTCTTGTCTTATACTTCATACAAGAGTCATGGTGATCTTTACCTTTCCTTTTTACATTTTATCCTTTGGCCAAGCACATTGTGTTGGAAAGATCCAGATATATATATCCAATTGGATGTAAGTTATCATGAACTATTATTGTTGACATTACCCTTGAGGTAAAAGGTTGGGAGGCAAAACTATAAGCCCCTATCTTTCTCTATGTCCGATTAAAACTTCATACCCATAAATATTGCGTGAGTGTTAGCAATTGTGAAAGACTAAATGATAGTTGAGTATGTGGACTTGCTGAAAAGCTCTTATATTGACTCTTTCCGATGTTATGATAAATTGCAATTGCTTCAATGACTGAGATTATAGTTTGTTAGTTTTCAATGAAGTTTCTGATTCATACTTGAAACTGTGAATGAATTGTTACTTTAGCATAAGAAATCATATGACAATATATATATATATATATATTGATGTTCTAAGAATGATCATGATGCCCCCATGTCCGTATTTTGTTTTATCGACACCTTTATCTCAAAACATGTGGACATATTTTTCGATATCGCCTTCCGCTTGAGGACAAGCGAGGTCTAAGCTTGGGGGAGTTGATACGTCCATTTTGCATCATGCTTTTATATCGATATTTATTGCATTATGGAATGTTATTACACATTATGTCACAATACTTATGCCAATTCTCTCTTATTTTACAAGATTTACATGAGGATGGAGAATGCCGGCAGCTGGAATTCTGGGCTGGAAAAGGAGCAAAATATTAGGGACCTATTCTGCACAACTCCAAAAGTCCTGAAACTTCACGGGAGCACGTTTTGGAATATATAAAAAATACCGGCAAAAGAATTAACCAGAGGGGGCCCACACCCTAGCCATGAGGGTGGGGGGCGCGCCCCCTGTCTTGTGGCCCCCCTGGTAGGCCTCCGGTGCCCATCTTCTGCTATATGAGGTCTTTCGTCCGAGAAAAAAATCATAAGCAAGCTTACGGGATGAAACTCCACCGCCATGAGGCAGAACCAATCTAGGGCTCCGGTGGAGCTGTTCTACCGGGAAACATCCCTCCGGGAGGGGGAAATCATCACCATAGTCATCACCATCGGTCCTCTCATTGGGAGGGGGTCAATCTCCATCAACATCTTCACCAGCACCATCTCATCTCAAACCCTAGTTCATCTCTTGTATCCAATCTTTGTCTCAAAACCTCAGATTGGTACCTGTGGGTTGCTAGTAGTGTTGGTTACTCCTTGTAGTTTATGCTAGTTGGTTTACTTGGTGGAAGATCATATGTTCAGATCCTTTATGCATATTAATACCCCTCTGATTATGAACATGAATATGATTTCTGAGTAGTTACGTTTGTTCCTGAGGACATGGGAGAAGTCTTGCTATAAGTAGTCATGTGAATTTGGTATTCGTTCGATATTTTGATGAGATGTATGTTGTCTTTCCTCTAGTGGTGTCATGTGAATGTCGACTACATGACACTTCATCGTTGTTTGGGCCTAGGGGAAGGTATTGGGAAGTAATAAGTAGATGATGGGTTGCTAAAGTCAGAAGCTTAAACCCTAGTTTATGAGTTGCTTCGTAAGGGGCTGATTTGGATCCATATGTGTCATGCTATGGTTAGGTTTACCTTAATACTTCTTTTGTAGTTGCGGATGCTTGCAATAGGGGTTAATCATAAGTGGGATGCTTGTCTAAGGAAGGGCAGTACCCAAGCACCGGTCCACCCACATATCAAATTATCAAAGTACCGAACGCGAATCATATGAACGTGATGAAAACTAGCTTGACGATAATTACCATGTGTCCCCGGGAGCGCTTTCCTTTGTATAAGAGTTTGTCCAGGCTTGTCCTTTGCTACAAAAAGGATTGGGCCACCTTGCTGCACCTTATTTACTTTTATTACATGCTACCCGTTACAAATTACCTTATCACAAAACTATCTATTACCAATAATTCCAATGCTTGCAGAGAATACCTTACTGAAAAATGCTTATCATTTCCTTCTGCTCCTCGCTGGGTTCGACACTCTTACTTATCGAAAGGACTATGATAGATCCCTTATACTTGTGGGTCATCAGTCGTCGACGATGGTGTCTGGCTCCTGGGCTCCAACATCTGGTCGCAACAACCAGGTATAGAAAGGGGGAAAAGGGGGGGAGCAAAGCAACCGTGAGTACTCATGAAAAGTACTCGCAAGCAAGGAACTACACTACATATGCATTGGTACCAAATGAAAGGGATAGTTGAAAGTGCAACTATCCCTAGGTGGTTTTGGTAATTCATAACAACATATAGCTCATTGAGCTAATGCTATTCCAAGATGATTATTTCAGGAAAGCTCAATGATTGGCATGGCATGGATGTGAAAGTGGAACCCTCAAAATGCTAAGGACAAAGGATTGGCTCAAGCTCAAAAGCTCAAGACTCTTCATTTTACATTTTAGTGATCCAAGATCACATTGAGTCCATAGGAAAAGCCAATACTATCAAGAAGGGATGAGGTGTTGCTTAATGAGCCTCTTGCTTCATGTGCTTAGTGATATGCTCCAAAATCCTCAGCTACTTTCCCACTTCCACATATGACCTAAACCCTAAGCCAAACTCGGTCATACCGATTCTTTCTATCCAGCGCCACCGAGTTTCATTTGTCATAAGCCACTGCCAAACCCTAGCAAATTGGTTCTACCGATAGGGATCTCGGTCTCACCGAGATGGGATTGCAAACTCTCTGTTTCCCTTTCGTAACTTTTCAGTCTCACCGAAAGAGCGAATCGGTCCCACCGAGATTGCAATGTAAATTCAGTGTTTCCTTTTTGTAACTTTTCGGTCTCACCGAAAGAGCAAATCGGTCCCACCGAGTTTGCCTGACCAACTCTCTGGTTAGCTAATTACCAAATTCGGTCCCATCGAGTTTGTGTAATCGGTCTCACCAAGATTACGTTATGCCCAAACCCTAACCATATCGGTCCTATCGAGTTGCATGTCAGTCCCACCGAAAATCTCTAACGGTCACTAGGTTTACATTTTCGGTCCGACCGAGTTTGCTGATTCGGTCCCACCGAGATTGGAAAACTGTGTGTAATGGTTGGATTTTGTGCGGAGGCTATATATACCCCTCCACCTCCTCTTCATTCGGAGAGAGAGCCATCAGAACACATACACAATTCCAACTCTTATGTTCTGAGAGAGAACCACCTACTCATGTGTTGAGATCAAGACATTCCATTCCTACCATATGAATCTTGATCTCTAGCCTTCCCAAGTTGCTTTCCACTCAAATCTTCTTTCCACCAAATCCAAATCCTATGAGAGAGAGTTGAGTGTTGGGGAGACTATCATTTGAAGCACAAGAGCAAGGAGTTCATTACCTACACATCATTTGTTACTTCTTGGAGAGTGGTGTCTACTAGATTGGCTAGGTGTCACTTGGGAGCCTCCGACAAGATTGTGGAGTTGAACCAAGGAGTGTGTAAGGGCAAGGAGATCGCCTACTTCATGAAGATCTACCGCTAGTGAGGCAAGTCCTTTGTGGGCGATGGCCATGGTGGGATAGACAAGGTTGCTTCTTCGTGGACCCTTTGTGGGTGGTTGCTTCTTCGTGGACCCTTCGTGGGTGGAGCCCTTCGTGGACTCGCGCAACCGTTACCCTTTGTGGGTGGAGCCCTCTGTGGACTCTCGCAACCGTTACCCTTTGTGGGTTGAAGTCTCCATTAACGTGGATGTAGGATAGCACCACCTATCCGAACCACGGGAAAAATATCCGTGCCTCCAATTGCGTTTGAATTCTCCAAACCCTTCCCTTTACATTCTTGCAAGTTGCATGCTTTACTTTCCGCTGCCAATATACTCTTTGCATGCTTGCTTGAATTGTGTGATGATTGCTTGACTTGTCCTACAATAGCTAAAATCTGCCAAGAACTAAAATTGGGAAAAGGTTAAGTTTTTATTTGGTCAAGTAGTCTAATCACCCCCCCTCTAGACATACTTTCGATCCTACAATAGTATATGTGGACTGAACTGCAGAATGCCAGAATAAGAGGGGGATAGCTAGTCCTATCGAAGACTAGGCTTCTCGCAGCCTCCATCTTGAAGCAGTAGAAGAGAGTAGATGGTAAGTTAACCAAGTATCATCGCATAGCATAATCCTACCCGGCGATCCTCTCCTCGTCGCCCTATTAGAGAGTGATCATCGGTTGTATCTGGCACTTGAAAAGGTGTGTTTTATTAAGTAACCGGGTCTAGTTGTCATAAGGTCAAGGTACAACTCCGTGTCGTCCTTTTACCGAGGGACACAGCTATTCTAATAGATAAACATCCCTACAGGGGTGCACCACATTTCCCAACACACTCGATCCCTCTGTTCAGACACACTTTCCTGGGTCATGCCCGGCCTCGGAAGATCAACACGTCGCAGCCCCACCTAGGCACAACAGAGAGGTCAACACACCGGTCTAAATCCTATGCGCGCAGGGGTCTGGGCCCATCGCCCATTGCACACCTGCACGTTGCGTACGCGGCCGGAAGCAGACCTAGCCCCCTTAATACAAGCACACACTTATGGTCCAATCCGGCGCGCGCCTCTCAATCGCTGATGTCAAGAAGCCTTCGGCTGATACCACGACGTCGAGTGCCCATAACTGTTCCCGCGTAGTTGGTTAGTTCATATAGGCCAATGGCCAGACTCAGATCAAATACCAAGATCTCATTAAGCGTGTTAATTGATGTAATCGCGGACGCCGACCAGGGCCAGGCCCACCTCTCACCTAGGTGGTCTCAACCTGCCCCGTCGCTCTGCCACAAAGTTCCACTCAAAGGGCCGTCAGGACAAACGTCCTTTCGGTCACAATCCGTGAATCACTCGCGGGTACTCTATGAGCCGACCCGTATTTAGTCATCAAATGTATCATGTATAAGATATATAGTATATACCCGTGATCACCTCCCTAGTGATCACGGCCCGATAGTATAGCATGGCAGATGAACAAGAATGTAGGGTCACTGATGGTAAACTAGCATCCGATACTAAGCATTTAGGATTGCAGGTAAAGGTAACAAAAGTAGTAGCAAAGACAGGCTATGCATCAGAATAGGATTAAGAGAAAGCAGTAACATGCTACACTACTCTAATGCAAGCAATAGAGAGAATAATAGGCGATATCGGGTTGATCAAGGGGGGGCTTGCCTGGTTGCTCTAGCAAGGAGGGGTCGTCAACAACGTAGTCGATCGGGGCGCCAGCAGCGGCGTCAGTCTCGTAGTCTACTGGAGAGAAGAGGGGCAGAAACAATGAATACAATGCAAACATATGCATATCGATGCATGACATGACAAGTAACGGTGCCAGGTGTGTCCTAACGCAGTAGGAGGTGATACCGGCGAAGGAGGGAAACAACCGGGAAAGTATCCCTGGTGTTTCGCATTTTTGGACAGATGAACCGGAGGGGGAAAGTTGTGTGTTCGCTATGCTAGGGATGTGTGACGGATTAAAGGGCTACGTATCTGGATTTGTCTCGTCGTTCTAAGCAACTTTCATGTACAAAGTATTTTCATCCGAGTTACGGATTATTTTATATTAATTTTTAAAGTTTTAAATCATTTTCTAAATTGTTTTAATTTGAAAATTAAATGTTAAATTGCTATGGGTACACCGAAGTGTACCCACAGAAGGGCTTGTGTGGCTGACGAGTAGGCCCAGTTAACTTGGTCAACTGCCCACTCAGCAGAGACTAACTGGTGGGGCTAGTCAAAGGCAACAGCCTAGTCGGCATTGACCGTTGACTGGTCAAATTGACCACTGGGTCCCTATTTTCATTGAAACATGGACTAACTAATAGTTTAATTAGTTTAAGTAGTTATTAGGGTAATTAAACTAATCAGGATTAATTTAAGTTAATTAATTTAGTTAACTAATTAATTAATTGAATATTAGCCACAGTTTGAACATTTTAGTTTTGACATTTGAAAACTTTTGTTGTTTAACTTTATTTTAAATTTGAATTCGAACGGGATTTGAGTCATTGCGAGATTATCAACAGCAATCAAGGTGACGTGGCATCATTAGCAGAGGGTTACTCTAGCTTAATTATCCGGGCGTCACAATTCTCCTCCACTACAAGAAATCTCATCCCGAGATTTAAGAGGTAGAGTTGAGGGGAGAAGTTCTGGTTACGAATTTCTAACGAGTCTTCTTGGCCTTGGTTGCTCTTCTCAAGATGTTGATCCCTCTCATTGATGTCTTCATTTCTCTGCTTTAGGTCATCACGATGAAGTTGGCATCCTTTCTTCGGGAACTCCATCGTACTTACAAAAGAATAAAGGGTGGGTATTCCGGGAGAACGAACCTTTGCAAGGTTGACTAACTGGTGGATAACATCAGGGGAGGTGGCGGAAAGTAACTCTCTAATTGAAACTTAAGAAAATATCGAGAGCAAGTAAGACAGTGCAATAAGAAGTTTTGACCGGGTAGGCAATCGTTCATTGCCCGACACAGAGCGTGAACAGGTTCAGAGCAATGGGAATAAGTATTATGTCTGATATCAGAATTGATGATCTTTCGGGAGGTGGTTCGTGAAGTACTTACGAAGCCACGCATGAGGAATCACTTTAGAAACAAGGGGGTATAGGAGAGTGAGGTTTCGATCCTGTGGCACTGTGGGTTATGGGACCACCATGTAGATTAAAAGTAGGAGGAGCAGTAACATCTTGCACGGTCATGTTAGCAATGCATGTCAGAGGGTAGCATGTCAGTTATGTCAGCAACAGTATCGATACCAAGGGCGAGGGATGAAGAGAACGATTTTCCTGCTCGTTGAACGAGACAGACCAATAGGCAAGGTTCTCGTCCGTCGGTGGTTACCAGAATGCTATCGAAAAATGCAACAGGGTCTTACTGACACGGTTGTACACCAAGGTGTTTACATAAGCAGAAGAATATTACTGCTTAGATCATATGGATCACAAGGAAGGTTAAACAAATCAATGGAAAGGAAAATGCGATCATCAGATCAAACAGAACAATGAAAAGGAAAATGTGTTTGACACATATACCAGGGGTATACCCTTCCCAAGGACTAGCAGAGCAAGATATCCACGACAGGATAGAAAGTAGAAACCATTTAGGTAAGGGGAGAGGAATTTGATGACAATACCCATACAATGGTGTTTTGGATAACTGATAAAGAAAAGATAGCATTGCTTCAACTTTTCTTATTGAAGATCGGAGTACCACCGACATGCTTCCAGATAGATTTGACATGGTCTTCAATCAAAGGTCGGACTCTGGATACACAAAGGATCCATTAGGAACAACTTATAGAATAAGTCTTACAATTTCCTCATGGAAGAATGGTTAACTTTGCTAAAAAGGAAACTATAACAATAGGTCCTTCGGCCAGGTATGCTAGGCAAGACATCACCTTACCGGGTCATAAAAGACCAGTGTTATAACTCTTGGAAATATGTTCCAACCATCATATCTAAGGGAGATTCAGATATGATTGGTGTCAGGATACCTCAAACTCTAGATTCCTGAGAAGGAAGGGGTGCAACACAATTTGACGAGATGGTGCTGCCAGATTCTCGGGAAATGAACTATGGAAGCAAGTCCCAAATCATGAGTTCATCATTAAACCAAGGAGATGATGAGGAGGTGGCCGATGGACTTGGCGACAACTCATCGAGATTCCTAAAAAGATGGATTTCCATAATTATGTGAACAAGGAGATAACATTTGTCAGATCAAATGATATAATGATGTATGCCCGAGGAGAACATCCACGAGTAAACATTGGTTGAAGGGTGCACCCGAAATATGGGCTTAGGTAGCATGATCAATGTTAGAATGGTGATTCAATAACCAATACACAAGGAATGAAACTATTGTTCATTAACTTACAAGCAATAGGGTTGCTGGAAGTTTTGAATTTTACACATTACAGTCCATTTGTGGGTACTTCGGTTAAAAACAACACGGGGACCAAGAACTGAATGTAGACGGTGAGATGTATCACTCGTATCAAGAATTCTTTAAGAGGTAGTGAAATTCTCACAATATTCTTGATATATAAGATGGTAATACTCCAAGGTAGGTGATACGTCTCCAACGTATCTATAATTTTTGATTATTCCATGCTATTATATTATCTGTTTTGGATGTTAATGGGCTTTATTTTACACTTTTATATTATTTTTGGGACTAACCTATTAACCGGAGGCCCAGCCCAAATTGTTGTTTTTTTGCCTATTTTAGTGTTTCGCAGAAAAGGAATATCAAACGGAGTCCAAACGGAATGAAACCTTCGGGAGCGTTATTTTTGGAACAAACATGATCCAGGGGACTTGGAGTGGATGTCATGAAACAATTGAGGAGGCCACGAGGCAGGGGGGGCACGCCTACCCCCTTGGGCGCCCCCTCCACCCTCGTGGGCCCCTCGTTGCTCCACCGACCTACTTCTTCCTCCTATATATATCCATATACCCCGAGAACATCGAGGAGCACCACGAAACCCTATTTCCACCGCCGCAACCTTCTGTACCCAAGATATCCCATCTTGGGGCCTTTTTTGGAGCTCTGCCGGAGGGGGCATTGATCACGGAGGGCCTCTACATCAACTCCATGGCCCCTCCGATGATGTGTGAGTAGTTTACTTCAGACCTTCGGGTCCATAGCTAGTAGCTAGATGGCTTATTCTCTCTTTGGATCTCAATACAAAGTTCTCCTCGATTCTCTTGGAGATCTATTCGATGTAATCTTGTTTTGCGGTGTGTTTATCAAGATCCGATGAATTGTGGGTTTATGATCAAGTTTATCTATGAACAATATTTAAATCTCCTCTGAATTCTTTTATGTATGATTGGTTTATCTTTGCAAGTCTCTTTGAATATCAGTTTGGTTTGGCCTACTAGATTGATCTTTCTTGCAATGAGAGAAGTGCTTAGCTTTGGGTTCAATCTTGCGGTGCTCGATCCCAGTGACAGAAAGGAAATGACACATATTGTATTGTAGCCATCGAGGATAAAAAGATGGGGTTTACATCATATTGCATGAGTTTATCCCCCTACATCATGTCATCTTGCTTAAGGTGTTACCCTATTCTTATGAACTTAATACTCTAGATGCATGCTGGATAGCGATCGATGTGTGGAGTAATAGTAGTAGATGCAGAATCGTTTCGGTCTACTTGTCTCCGACGTGATTCCTATATACATGATCATACCTAGATATTCTCATAATTATTCGCTTTTCTATCAATTGGTCGACAGTAATTTGTTCACCCACCGTAATACTTATGCTATCTTGAGAGAAGCCACTAGTGAAACCTATGGCCCCCGGGTCTATTCTCCATCATACAAGTTTCCAATCTATTTTATTTTGCAATCTTTACTTTCAATCTATATCATAAAAATACCAAAAATATTTATCTTATTATTATTATCTCTATCAGATCTCACTCTTGCAAGTGGCCGTGAAGGGATTGACAACCCCTTTATCGTGTTGGTTGTGAGGTTCTTATTTGTTTGTGTAGGTACGAGGTGACTCGCGCGTGGTCTCCTACTAGATTGATACCTTGGTTCTCAAAAACTTAGGGAAATACTTACACTACTTTGCTGCATCACCCTTTCCTCTTCAAGGGAAAACCAACGCAGTGCTCAAGAGGTAGCAAGAAGGATTTCTGGCGCCGTTGCCGGGGAGATCTATGCTAAGGTAATACATACCAAGTACCCATCACAATTCTTATCCTTCGCATTACATTATTTGCCATTTGCCTCTCATTTTCCTCTCCCCCACTTCACCCTTGCCGTTTCATTCGCCCTCTTTTTCCGTTCCCCTTCTCCTTTTCAATTTGCCTCTTTTGCTTCTTCGCTTGTTTGTTTGTTTGTGTGTTGGATTGCTTGCTTGTCACGATGGCTCAAGATAATACTAAATTGTGTGACTTTGCCAATACCAACAATAATGATTTTATTAGCACTCCGATTGCTCCTCTTACCGATGCTAAATCTTGTGAAATTAATACTGCTTTGTTGAATCTTGTCATGAAAGATCCATTTTCTGGCCTTCCTAGTGAAGATGCTGCTGCCCATCTAAACAACTTTGTTGATTTGTGTGATATGCAAAAGAAGAAAGATGTGGATAATGATATTGTTAAACTTAAGCTATTTCCGTTTTCGCTTAGATATCATGCTAAAGCTTGGTTTTCGTCTTTGCCTAAAAATAGTATTGATTCATGGAATAAGTGCAAAGATGCTTTTATCTCTAAGTATTTTCCTCCCGCTAAGAACATCTCTCTTAGAAACGATATTATGAATTTTAAGAAACTTGATCATGAGCATGTTGCACAATCTTGGGAGAGGATGAAATTAATGATACGTAATTGCCCTACACATGGTTTGAATTTATGGATGATTATACAAAAAATTTATGCCGGATTGAATTTTGCTTCTAGAAATCTTTTAGATTCGAAAGCGGGAGTCACTTTTATGGAAATCACTTTAGAAGAAGCTACTAAACTCCTAGATAATATTATGGTTAATTATTCTCAATGGCACATCGAAAGATCTACTAGTAAAAAGGTGCACGCAATTGAAGAGATTAATGTTTGAGTGGAAAGATGGATGAACTTATGAAATTTTTTGCTAATAAGAGTGCTCCTACTGATCCTAATGATATGACTTTTTCTACTTTGATTGAGAATAATAATGAATCTATGGATGTGAATTTTGTTGGTAGGAACAATTTTGGTAACAACGCGTATAGAGGTAATTTTAATTCTAGGTCGTTTCCTAATAATTCCTCTAATAATTATGGTAATTCCTGCAACAATTCTTATGGAAATTATAATAAGATGCCCTCTAATTTTGAATCTAGTATTAAAGAATTTATTAGTTCACAAAAGAGTTTCAATGCTTTGATTGAAGAAAAATTGCTTAAGATTGATGAGTTGGCTAGGAACATGGATAAAATTTCTCTTGATGTTGATTCTTTGAAACTTAGATCTATTCCACCTAAGCATGATATCAATGAGTCTCTCAAAGCCATGAGAATTTCCATTGATGAGTGCAAAGAAAGAACCGCTAGGATGCGTGCTAAAAAAGATTACTTCATAAAAGCATGTTCTTCTAGTTTTCATGATAATAAGGATGAAGATCTAAAAGTGATTGATGTGTCCCCAATTAAATCTATGTTTTGAAATATGAATCTTGATAATGATGGGACTGGAGATGAGTCAACTTTAGTTAGAAGGCATCCCAAAAATTCAGAGTTTTTAGATCTTGATGCTAAAATTGTTAAAAGTGGGATTGAAGAGGTCAAAACTTTAAATAACAACGAACCCACTATCTTGGATTTCAAGGAATTTAATTATAATAATTGCTCTTTGATATATTGTATTTCCTTGTTGCAATACGCGCTAAATTCTCCTCATGTTTATAGTCAAAATAAAGCATTTACTAAACATATCGTTGATGTTTTGATGCAATCTTATGAAGAAAAACTTGAGTTGGAAGTTTCTATCACTAGAAATATTTATGATGAGTGGGAACCTACTATTAAAATTAAAATTAAAGATCATGAATGCTATGCTTTGTGTGATTTGGGTGCTAGTGTTTCCATAATCCCAAAAACTTTGTGTGATTTGCTAGGTTTCCGTGAATTTGATGATTGTTCTTTAAACTTCCACCTTGCAGATTCGACTATTAAGAAACCTATGGGAAAGATTAATGATGTTCTTATTTTTGCAAATAGGAATTATGTGCCCGTAGATTTGATTGTTCTTGATATAGATTGCAATCCTTCATGTCCTATTATTCTTGGTAGACCTTTCCTTAGAACGATTGGTGCAATTACTGATATGAAGGAAGAGAATAATAAATTCCAATTTCCATTAAGGAAAGGCATGGAACACTTACCTAAAAATAAAATAAAATTACCATATGAATCTATTATGAGAGCCACTTATGGATTTCCTATCAAAGATGTCAATACCTAGATCTATCCTTGCTTTTATGCCTAGCTAGGGGCGTTAAACGATAGCGCTTGTGGGGAGGCAACCCAATTTTATTTTTATTACTTGCTTTTTGCTCCTGTTTGGTAATAAATAATTTATCTAGACTCTGTTTTGGTTGTGTTTTTTGTGTTTAATTAGTGTTCGTGCCAAGTAGAACCGTTGGGAAGACTTGGGGAAAGTCTTTTTGATCTTGCTGTAAAAAAACAGAAACTTCAGCGCTCACGAGAATTGCTGCAATTTTTTATTGGAGAGTGCTATTTAGTTAACTCTTTTTGAAGATGATTAATAGATAAATTCCTCACGTACAGAAATTTATTTTAGAATTTTTGGGGCTGCAGAAGTTTGCGTTAGTTACAGATTACTACAGACCGTGTTTTTGACAGATTCTGTTTTTCATGTGTTGTTTGCTTATTTTGATGAATCTATGGCTAGTAAAAGAGTTTATAAACCATAGAGAAGTTGGAATACAGTAGGTATAACACCAATATAAATAGAGAATGAGTTCATTACAGTACCTTGAAGTGGTGTTTTGTTTTCTTTCGCTAACGGAGCTCATGAGATTTTCTGTTAAGTTTTGTGTTGTGAAGTTTTCAAGTTTTGGGTAAAGATTTGATGGATTATGGAACAAGGAGTGGCAAGAGCCTAAGCTTGGGGATGCCCAAGGCACCCCAAGGTAAATCCAAGGACACCAAAAAGCCTAAGCTTGGGGATGCCCCATGTGACGCCCCCGATTCAATCGTACACTAATCATACACGCAAACGTGAACGATCAAGATCAGGGACTCACGGGAAGATATCACAACACAACTCTACAAATAAAATAAGTCATACAAGCATCATATTACAAGCCAGGGGCCTCGAAGGCTCGAATACAAGAGCTCGATCATAGACGAGTCAGCGGAAGCAACAATATCTGAGTACAGACATAAGTTAAACAAGTTTGCCTTAAGAAGGCTAGCACAAACTGGGATACAGATCGAAAGAGGCACAGGCCTCCTGCCTGGGATCCTCCTAAACTACTCCTGGTCTTCGTCAGCGGGCTGCACGTAGTAGTAGGCACCTCCCGAGTAGTAGTAGTCGTCGTCGATGGTGGCGTCTGGCTCCTGGGCTCCACCATCTGGTCGCAGCAATCGGGTAGAGAAAAGGGGGAAAAGGGGGTGCAAAGCAACCGTGAGTACACATCCAAAGTACTCGCAAGCAAGGAGCTACACTACATATGTATGCATTGGTATCAAATGGAATAAGGGTATCATATGTGGACTGAACTGCAGAAAGCCGGAATAAGAGGGGGATAGCTAGTCCTGTCGAAGACTACGCTTCTGGTAACCTCCATCTTGCAGCAGAAGAAGAGAGTAGATGGTAAGTTCACCAATTAGCATCGCATAGCATAACCCTAACCGATGATCCTCCCCTCGTCGCCCTGTGAGAGAGCGACCACCGGTTGTATCTGGCACTTGGAAGGGTGTGTTTTATTAAGTATCTGGTTCTAGTTGTCATATGGTCAAGGTACAACTCCGGGTCGTCCTTTTACCGAGGGACACGGCTATTCGAATAGATCAACTTCCCTGCAGGTGTGCACCACATTTCCCAACACGCTCGATCCCATTTGGCTGGACACACTTTCCTGGGTCATGCCCGGCCTTAGAAGATCAACACGTCGCAGCCCTACCTAGGCACAACAGAGAGGTCAGCACGCCAGTCTAAATCCTATGGTGCAGGGGTCTGGGCCCATCGCCCATTGCACACCTGCACGTTGCGTGGGCGGCCGGAGAGCAGACCTAGCAACCTCCATTACAAAGGAAGTTGCGTTACGCGGTCCAACCCGGCGCGCGCCGCTCAGTCGCTGACTTCACGAAGGCTTCGGCTGATACCACGACGTCGAGTGCCCATAACTGTCCCCGTGTAGATGGTTAGTGCATATAGGCCAGTAGCCAGACTCATATCCAAAACCCAGATCTCGTTAAGCATGTTATTTTGAAGTAATCGCGAACGCCGACCAGGGCCAGGCCCACCTCTCTCCTAGGTAGTCTCAACTTGCCTTGTCGCTCTGCCTCAAAGTAACAGTCGGGGGCCGTCAGGAACTCAGGCCCACCACTACCTGGATGGAGCCACCTGCCCCTTCAGCCCCCATCTCCAAACAATATCACCGGTAATGTAACAGTGTAAAGTATATAGTATATGCCCGTGATCACCTCCCAAAGTGATCACGGCCCAGTAGTATAGCATGGCAGACAGACAAGAGTATAGGGCCACTGATGGAAAATAGCATCCTATACTAAGCAGTAGGATAGTAGGTAAAGGTAACAAGAGTAGTATCAAGGACATGCTATGCAGCAGTATAGGATTAACTAAAAGCAGTAACATGCTATACTAATCTAATGCAAGCAGTATAGAGAAGAATAGGCGATATCTGGTGATCAAGGGGGGGGGCTTGCCTGGTTGCTCTGGCAAGATAGAGGGGTCATCTTCAATGTAGTCGAACACACGGACATCGGCAGTAGTGTTAGAGTCTACCGGAAAGAAGTAACAGAGTGGGAACATAATAAATAACAGAGCAATCAAAGCAACACAAAGCATAACATCGTGATACGCGGTGCTAGGGGTGACCTAACACAGTAGGAGGTGATACCGGCGAAGGGGGAAAACATCCGGGAAAGTATCCCCGGTGTTTCGCGTTTTTGGATCGGTGAACCGAAGGGGGAAAGTTGCGTGTCTGCTATGCTAGGTATGCGTGGCGGACTAACGGGCCGCATATCCGGATTCGTCTCGTCGTTTTGAGCAACTTTCATGTACAAAGTATTTTCATCCGAGTTATGGTTTATTTTCTATGATTTATCAAAGTTTTATGCATTTTTGAAATTTATTTTATTATTTAAATCAAACATTATCCAGAATAGTGTAAGGTGCTGTCAGCATGACATCACCATGATGTCAGCAGGTCAAACCCAGCTGATCAGAGTCAAAGTTGGACTGTGGGTCCAGTGGGACCCACCTGTCATAGACTAACATGTTAATTAGGGTTTAATTAAGTAGGATTAATTAAGTTTAATTAATTGATTAGGTTATTTAAACACAACTAATTGTGTTAAATAATTTAGATAATTAAATAATTAATATTATTATTTATTTTTTAAAATCCTTTTTTATATCTTTTTTTCTAATGTTTTGGGGGGTGGCCCCCCTTTGTCATAGGTCCATAGGGGCCTTAACGGGCGCTGGGTATGGGTAACGGGCGGGCGGACCCGCTCGAACGGGCACAGGCGATGGGGCGCGCCAGGGCGCCAGCGCCGGTCGCGGGAGATGGCCGCGAGGGTGCGCGGCCGGTGGCCACGGCCGGCCGAAGCAGGAGCGGCAGGGTGAGGGGAGAGGGCGGGCCGACAGCGGTGGGCGACAGGGCCAGCGAGCGGAGGCCGGAGGAGGCGTGGGCGGTTGAGGGCGTGACTGCAGTGCGGCTTGGCGCGGCAATGACGGCGAGCGTGGGTGGTAGGCTGCGGGTGAAGCCGCGGCAGCAGCAGGGGAGGGGCGGCGAGGCAGTTGAGGCCGCGGGCGCGCAAGCGGCCAGGTGCAGCGAGCGGTTGCAGGTGGACAAGGCCAGGCGCGACGCGGCCACGGGTGTAGGCGGGCAGCGGGAGCGCGGGATGGCGCGAGGACGGTGCGACGCGGCGGAGCAGTGCAGTAGCAGCAGCAAGTCGCGGGCGAGCGTGGCATGCGGGAGACGGGCGCCTGGGCGCGGCCATGTGCGGGCAGCAGCAGCGCCGGAGAGGCGACGGACGGGCGTGCGCGAGGCCACGCGCGTGCGTGCTCGTGCACGGGATGAACCAGCGAGCGCGGTGACCGCGGGGAAGGGAGGAATTAGTAGGTCCTCACGGGGGTTGTAGGGTCAAAGGCAATGGGGGTGAGGAGGTGGACGGAGACGATCGGCGACGGGGAGGCAGTCCGGCGGGGTGGAGGGGTTAGGTGGGCCGACCCGGTTGGATGGCCAGCTGGGCCGAGGCCCAGCGCGCGCGCGGGGGGGGGGGTTCTTTCTTCCTTTTCTCCTTTTCTCTCTTTTTTGTTTTGTTTTTGTTTAGACCTTTTCTTTTTATTTATTTATTTCGTTACTGTTTTCACTTGAAGTTTCTTTTATGTTAGTTTTATAAAATACCAGATGAGCACCTAAATTATTATTACTAATTAGTCCACTGCCACAATTATTTTGGCACACTACTAAATTAGTTATATTATTTTAACTTTATAAAAGGCATTTAATTAATTACTTTGCCCTCTGTTTTGGTTGTCTTAGTGCATTAAAATATTACAAGAAATGTTGGTTTCCCTAACATTATTACTCATGAATTTATTTGTCACATTTAGAACTTTTTAGTTTTGGTTTTTTGAAAACTTTTACTATTTGATTTGATTTTAAATTTGAATTTGAATCGGTCTCGAACTAACGCGAGATTAGCAACAGTAACCGTGGTGACGTGGCATCATTAACAGAGGTTTACTGTAGCTTAATTATCCAGGCGTCACAATTCTCCTCCACTACAGAAATCTCGTCCCAAGATTTAAGAGCGGAGGTAAGGGGAAGGTCTAGTTACGAAAATTCTAACGGAGCTGCTCGGCCTTGGTTGCTCTTCTCGAAGAGGGCGATCCATACCTTGACGTTCTCCTTCCTCTGTTTCGGGTCATCATTGGTGAAGTCGTCCTCTTTTTTTTTTTGGGAACTTCAACGTACTTACGAATAGGTAAAGGGCAGCTCGGCTACGACAGAATGCTTAGGAGGGAAACAATCTGGGTTAACCCATGAATGCATAAGATTATCTCTCAAGTTGAACATATAGATACATCGAGAGTAAGGTACGAAGTACATTAAGAGGTTCCAAGCGGTAGATAGTTGCTTGAGTCTGAACCAGAGGTGAGAAAGGGGTTCAGGAGCGAGCAGTAAGTATTGCGTCTGATACCAGAATAGAAAACTAGGAAGGTGGCCCCGTGAATTAAATACGAAGCAAGCGGGGGGATAATTAGAAACAGGGTTGTACAGGAGAGTCAGTTTCATCCTGTGGAACGTGGGTTATGGGCCCATCATGTGGGTTAAAGTGTAGGAAGGTGGTGACATTCATGCATCATGTAAGCAGGCATGTTAGAGGATAGGTTCGTCAGTTATGTCGCACAACATCGGGTACCAAGGGTGAGGGACGAAGAGAACCATTTTCCTGCTCGTTGAACGAGGCGGGCCATTAGGCCAAAGTTCTCGTCCATCGGTGGTTACCGGAATGTCATCAACAGTAGAAACAGGGTCTCACTGACAGAGTGTACATCGAGGTGTTTTACATAAGCCAGTGAATATTACTGCTTAGATTATATAGATCACAAGAAAAGTCAAACAAAACCAATGGAAGGAAAATATGATATCAGATTAAACAGAAAATGGAAGGAATGTGTGGAAACACATATTCCAGGGTATATCTTCGCCAAGACAGCAGAGCATGATATCCATGTAGGATATAACGTAGAAAACCCTTTTAGATAAGGGAGAGAATTTTCATGACATTACACATACACGGTGTTGGATAATTGAGGAGGAAACATTTAGCATGGGCTTCAAATGTCTTGTTGAAAATCGAAGTACAGTGACATGCTTCGAGATAGCATGACAGGGTCTTCAGCAAATGGTCAGACCTTGGATACACAAGGATCCATTGGAACAAACTTATGGAATAAGTCTTACAGTTTCCTCATGGAAGAATGGCTAACATTGCTAAGGGAACTATACAATAGGCCTCCGGCCAGGTGGCTAGGGTATGACACCACCTTACCGGGTCATATAAAGACCAATGTTATAACTCTTGGAAATATGTCCAACCATTCCTGACCGAGATTCAGATTTGATTGGTGTCAGGCTACCTCAGACTCAGGATGCCTGAGAAGAAAAGGTGCAACACAATTTGACGAGATGACATTGTGAGATTCTCAGAAATGATCTATGGAAGTGAGCTCTGAAACAAGAGTTCATCAGTAAACCAAGGAGAGGATGGAGGGGTGGCTGATAGGCTCAGCAACAAATCATCGAGATTTCCAAAGGATTGATTTCCACAATTATGTGAACAAGGAAATATCATTTGTCGGATCAAATGATATAATGATGTATGCTCGAGGGAAACATACACAACTGAACAATGATAGAAGGGTGCACCCAGGAATCTGGACTAGGTAGCACGATCAATGTTCGAATGATGATCAATAGCATAGACTTAGAATGAAACTGTAGACCAATAACTTCAAAGCAATAGGGTTGCTAGAAGTTTAGAATTTACACATCCAGACCATTTGTCGTATTCCGGTTAGAAACAACACGGAGACCAAGAAATGAACGCAAAAGGCGAGAGATATTACTATATCAAGAATTCTCAAGAGGTGGTAAAATTACCACGACATTCTTGACATAAAGGTGGTAACATTCCAAGGTAAAGAAGAACAAATGCTGGATAGCAAGGATCTCAAGGTATAACACAAAACACGAATAAGTTTGTGTTGAACGGAAGGCAATAAAGTGGTCGGTGATAACACAAACCATTGAGGGGCGAGGATGGTATTTCTCATCAAGAATTCGATATATATCTTGGAAGAGCTCAGGATGTTGCTGATGACCACGACACATTTGTCGAGAGATTTCATGAAGATGTAATCGGTCGGCGATGACATCAAGTCAAATGATGATGCAGCGAAAGTCAAATAATACTTGAAGAAGAACTCATAAGAAGTTATGCAGTTCCGTGATAATCTCGAGATACCAGAGGGGGTAATACTCGATGACAGATCAAAGTAGAGGTTGGACTGGGGTATTGCTCTACAGAAGACAAGCGCTTAAACTTGCACGCGAAATGGTATTTAAAGGAGAACATGGTCGGAACCACGATTGCAAAAGGCCAGATCCCGGATATAAGATGAACTTATACCAAAGGAATAATTTAATTTAAGAGAAGCTTTAATGATAAGATCTACATCGTGTCCATGGGCATGAACACAAAGTTCAAGGTCGACTCCCACTTCTCCAATGCATAACCTTTCATTCACTTCTCACTTTCGAAGAAGTTGTAGTGTTGAAATTTTATCTGGCAAAATACCAGAAGTGTATGACTCGTGAAAACTTTCGAGTTCACACAGTTTAGAGAAGGCATATGTTCAACCCATAGGGGCTTCTTAGAAACATATACCACAAGTTTCAAGAGTAAATATCACAAGCTCGAAAGTAGAGCAAGGTTGAGAAAGTAGATGATACATTTACCAAAGGCATTATGTATCCGAGGGAAGGCTCACAAGGTTATTGAATATGAAGGACGCTGTCGGATAAAATCCATTAAAGGATCTGCCGGTCCATAACAGAGCTGACGTGAGCATCGGCACACAACCAGAGGAAGTAACAATGCAAAGGCATTGGATTATGGAAACAACTGACTAATCCAGAGCTCAAATGCAAAGGAATTATGATTTTCAAATCAAGGGATCAGAAGCAATGTTCTGATTAGGGATGGATAAGTTGAATAGCCTTAGGGGTACAATCGACGGCAATTGGATTTGTTGAGAACCAGCTCATGTTTAAAATGACGTCTGAGCCGGAAAGATAATTAAAGGATCAACTGATGATTGCGTGCATTCGCACTCATGTTGAATCAAAGGGATCAAAATGACGGTGCCTAAGGATACTAACGAATATTGCCAGACATATGGAAAGCATCCATCATGCAAGCAGACAAGTATTGCAGAAGCAATAAGCTACTAAGGATTTTTGGAGGATCGAATAGTATTTGATGGCCATTGTGAAACACATGAACAACTGGGGGATGAGCGGATACTCGATAAGTGCGAGAATTATCGTAGGGGTATTCAGGTGACAAAGAACAGCAAGGCAGTAAGCTCAAAGGATTATCGAAACCGATGAGTATTTCGGGGTATCTTGTAATAACAAGACCAACTGGGAATAAAAGTAAGAACGACAGGTGTAAGTATTTATCCATAGGGATTTTTCGATGGTAGGGAATTGCAAAAGCAACAGGCACAAGGTCTCAGAGAAAATATCGGAGAGTATGTAGAATCTTCTGTTGAAGCAGTCGATCATCCATTAATGAAAGGGTTCTCCGGAGAGAAGTGGTAACAAGAACCTAGAGTTAGATTTTAGCAAAATCATTTAACCCAAATAGAAGAGAGATCAGAGTCCCAGAGTATAGATCGAGGAATAAAAGATCCTAATAACACCCGATGGTGACATGGGCCTAAGGGCCGCACAACCAAGTTAGTAAAACAATTTTCATCGACTAGACTCAACTTCGGCCAAGGAGTGTGGAAGGGGGATTCCTACAGGCAGTCGGCTCTGATACCAACTTGTGACGCCCCCGATTTAATCGTACACTAATCATACACGCAAACGTGTACGATCAAGATCAGGGACTCACGGGGAGATATCACAACACAACTCTACAAATAAAATAAGTCATACAATCATCATATTCCAAGCCAGGGGCCTCGAAGGCTCGAATACAAGAGCTCGATCATAGACGAGTCAGCGGAAGCAACAATATCTGAGTACAGACATAAGTTGAACAAGTTTGCCTTAAGAAGGCTAGCACAAACTGGGATACAGATCGAAAGAGGCGCAGGCCTCCTGCCTGGGATCTCCTAAACTACTCCTGGTCGTCGTCAGCGGGCTGCACATAGTAGTAGGCACCTCCCGATTAGTAGTAGTAGTCATCGTCGACGGTGGCGTCTGGCCTGGGCTCCACCGTCTGGTCACAGCAATGGTAGAGAAAAGGGGGAAAGGGGGTGTGCAAAGCAACCGTGAGTACTCATCCAAAGTACTCGCAAGCAAGAGCTACACTACATATGTATGCATTGGTATCAAATGGAATAAGGGTATCATATGTGGACTGAACTGCAGAAAGCGTGAATAAGAGGGGGATAGCTAGTCATGTTCGAAGACTACGCTTCTAGTAACCTCCATCTTGCAGCAGAAGAAGAGAGTAGATGGTAAGTTCACCAAGTAGCATCGCATAGCATAACCCTAACCGATGATCCTCCCCTCGTCGCCCTGTGAGAGAGCAACCACCGGTTGTATCTGGCACTTGGAAGGGTGTGTTTTATTAAGTATCCGGTTCTAGTTGTTATCAGGTCAAGGTACAACTCCGGGTCATCCTTTTACCGAGGGACACAGCTATTCAAATAGATCAACTTCCCTGCAGGGGTGCACCACATTTCCCAACACGCTCGATCCCATTTGGCCAGACACACTTTCCTGGGTCATGCCCGGCCTCGGAAGATCATCACGTCGCAACCCTACCTAGGCACAACAGAGAGGTCAGCACGCCGGTCTAAATCCTATGGCATAGGGGTCTAGGCCCATCGCTCATTGCACATCTGCACGTTGCGTGGGCGGCCAGAGAGCAGACCTAGCAACCTCCATTACAAAGGAAGTTGCGTTACGCGGTCCAACCCGATGCGCGCCGCTCAGTCGCTGATGTCACGAAGGCTTTGGCTGATACCACAATGTCGAGTGCCCATAACTGTCCCCGCGTAGATGGTTAGTGCGTATAGGCCAGTAGCCAGACTCAGATCAAATACCCAGATCTCGTTAAGCGTGTTATTTTGAAGTAACCGCGAACGCTGACCAGGGCCAGGCCCACCTCTCTCCTAGGTGGTCTCAACCCGCCCTGTCGCTCCGCCTCAAAGTAACAGTCGGGGGCCGTTGGGAACTCAGGCCCACCACTACCTGGATGGAGCCACCTGCCCCTTCAGCCCCCATCTCCAAACTGTATCATCGGTAATGTAACAGTGTAAAGTATATACTATATGCCCCTGATCACCTCCCGAAGTGATCATGGCCTAGTAGTATAGCATGGCAGACGGACAAGAGTGTAGGGCCACTGATGGAACAGTAGCATCCTATACTAAGCAGTAGGATAGCAGGTAAAGGTAACAACAGTAGTAGCAAGGACATGCTATGCAGCAGTATAGGATTAATTGAAAGCAGTAACATGCTACACTAATCTAATGCAAGCAGTATAGAGAAGAATAGGCGATATCTGGTGATCAAGGGGGAGGGCTTGCCTGGTTGCTCTAGCAAGAGAGAGAGGTCATCTTTAATGTAGTCGAACACACGGACATTGACAGTAGTCTCGGAGTCTATCGGAAAGAAGTAACGGAGGGGGAACATAATAAATAACAGAGCAATCAAAGCAACACAAAGCATAACATGGTGATACGCGGTGCCAGGGGTGACCTAATGCAGTAGGAGGTGATACCGGCGAAGGGGGAAAACATTCGGGAAAGTATCCCCGGTGTTTCGCGTTTTCGGACCGGTGAACCGGAGGGGGAAAGTTGCGTGTTTGCTATGCTAGGGATGTGTGGGGGACTAACGGGCTGTGTATCCGGATTCGTCTCATCGTTCTGGGCAACTTTCTTGTACAAAGTATTTTCATCCGAGTTACGGTTTATTTTCTACGATTTATCAAAGTTTTATGCATTTTTAAAATTTATTTTATTATTTAAATCAAACATTATCCAGAACAGTGTAAGGTGATGTCAGCATGACATCACCATGACGTCAGCAGGTCAAACTTAGCTGATCAGAGTCAAAGTTGGACTGTGGGTCCAGTGGGACCCACCTATCATAGACTAACATGTTAATTAGGGTTTAATTAAGTTTAATTAATTGATTAGGTTAATTAAACACAATTAATTATGTTAAATAATTTGGTTAATTGAATAAATAATATTTTTATTTATTATTATTTTTAAAATCCTTTTTATATCTTTTTTTCTAATGTTTTGGGGGGTGGGCCCCCTTTGTCATAGGCCCATAGGGGCCTTAACGGGAGCTGGGTATGGGTAACGGGCGGGCGGACCCGCTTGAACAGGCACGGGCGATAGGGCGCCAGGGCGCCAGTGTCGGTCGCGGGAGATGGCCGCGAGGAGGGTGCGCGGCCGGCGGCCACGGCCGGCCGGAGCAGGCGCGGCGGGGTGAGGGGACAGGGCAGGTCGGCAGCGGTGGGCGGCAGGGCCAGCGTGCGGAGGCCGGAGGAGGCGCGGGCGGTTGAGGGCGCGACTGCAGCAGCGGGCGGCGACTGCGGCTTGGCGCGGCAACGACGGCGAACGCGGGCGGTAGGCTGTGGGTGAAGCCGCGACAGCAGCAGGGGAGGGGCGGCGAGGCAGTTGAGGCCACGGGCGCGCAAGCGGCCAGGTGCAGCGAGCGGTTGCAGGTGGACAAGGCCAGGCGCGACGCGGCCACGGGCGTAGGCGGGCAGCGGGAGCGCGGGACGACGCGAGGACGGTGCGACACGGCGGAGCAGTGCAGTAGCAGCAGCAAGTCGCGGGCGAGCGTGGCATGCGGGAGACGGGCGCCTGGGCGCGGCCATGTGCGGGCAGCAGCAGCGCCGGAGAGGCGACCGACGGGTGCGCGCGAGGCCACACGCGTGCGTGCTCGTGCACGGGACGAACCAGCGAGCGCGGTGACCGCGGGGAAGGGAGGAAGGAGGATGTCCTCACGAGGGTTGTAGGGTCAGGGGCTATGGGGGCGAGGAGGAGGACGGAGATGACCGGCGACGGGGAGGCAGTCCGGCGCGGGGAGGGTGGGGGGTGGGAGCGGTCTGGCGAGGGCGTCGGTGTGGTGGCGACGGGAACCGGCGGCGGCGTCGATGGGGTCGGGGCACGGTTGCCTCGATCTCGATCCAGACAGGGTGGGGAGAGGAGAACGGGGGAGTGGGGGCAGTGGGGGGTGAACCAGTAGGGTTCGGTCGGTGGTGGGGTTATGGAGGGATTAGGTGGGCCGGCCCGGTTGGATGGCCAGCGGGGCCGAGGCCCAGCGCGGGGGGGGGGTCTTTCTTCCTTTTCTCTTTTTTGTTTTGTTTTTGTTTAGACCTTTTCTTTTTATTTATTTTATTTCTTTACTGTTTTCACTTGAAGTTTCTTTTATGTTAGTTTTATAAAATACCAGATGAGCACCTAAATTATTATTACTAATTAGTCCACTGCCACAATTATTTTGGTACACTCCTAAATTATTTATATTATTATAACTTTATAAAAGGCATTTAATTAATTATTTTGCCCTTTGTTTTGGTTGTCTTAGTGCATTAAAATATTACAAGAAATGTTGGTTTCCCCTACATTATTACTCATGAATTTATTTGTCACATTTAGAACTTTTTAGTTTTAGTTTTTGAAAACTTTTACTGTTTGATTTGATTTTAAATTTGAATTTGAATTGGTCTCGAACTAACGCGAGATTAGCAACAGTAACCATGGTGACGTGGCATCATTAACAGAGGTTTACTGTAGCTTAATTATCTGGGCGTCACACCCCGGAAGGCATCCCCTCTTTTGTCTTCGTTCATCGGTAAGTTTACTTGGAGCTATATTTTTATTCACCACATGGTATGTGTTTTGCTTGGAGCGTCTTGTATGATTTGAGTCTTTGCTTTTTAGTTTGCCACAATCATCCTTGCTGTACACACCTTTTGAGAGACACACACATGAATCAGAATTTATTAGAATACTCTATGTGCTTCACTTATATCTTTTGAGGTATATAGTTTTTGCTCATGTGCTTCACTTATATCTTTTGAGCTACATAGTTGTTGCTATTGTGCTTAACTTATATATTTTAGAGCACGGTGGTGGTTTTATTTTATAGAAATAATTGATCTCTCATGCTTCACTTATATTATTTTGGGAGTCCTTTAGAACAACATGGCAATTTGCTTTTAGGCATAATAAAAACTTTCATATAAGTGCATTGAATACTAAGAGAAGTTTGATACTTGATGATTGTTTTGAGATATGGAGATGGTGATATTAGAGTCATGCTAGTTGATTAGTTGTGAATTTGAGAAATACTTGTGTTGAAGTTTGTGATTCTCGTAGCATGCATGTATGGTGAACCGTTATGTGATGAAGTCGGAGCATGATTTATTGATTGCCTTCCTTATGAGTGGCGGTCGAGGACGAGCGATGGTCTTTTCCTACCAATCTATCCCCCTAGGAGCATGCATGTAGTACTTTGTTTCGATAACTAATAGATTTTTGCAATAAGTATGTCAGTTCTTCATGACTAATGTTGAGTCCATGGATTATACACACTCTCACCCTTCCACATTTGCTAGCCTCTCTATTACCGCACACCTTTTGCCGGTATCATACATCCACCATATACCTTCCTCAAAACAGCCACCATACCGACCTATTATGGCATTTCCATAGCCATCCCGAGATATATTGCCATGCAACTTTCCACCGTTCCGTTTGTTATGACACGCTTCATCATTGTCATATTGCCATGCATGATCATGTAGTTGACATCGTATTTGTGGCAAATCCACCGTTCATAATTCTTTCATACATGTCACTCATGATCCATTGCATATCCCGGTACACCGCCGGAGGCATTCACATAGAGTCATATTTTGTTCTAAGTATTGAGTTGTAAGTAAAAAGAAGTGTGATGATCATCATTATTAGAGCATTGTCCCAGTGAGGAAAGGAGGATGGAGACTATGATTCCCCCACAAGTCGGGATGAGACTCCGGACGAAAAATAAAAAAAGGAGAAAAGAGGCCAAAAGAAAAAAAGAAAGAAGGCCCAAGTAAAAAAATGAGAGAAAAAGATAGAAGGGACAATGTTACTACCCTTTTTCACACTTGTGCTTCAAAGTAGCACCATGATCTTCATGATAGAGAGTCTCCTATGTTGTCACTTTCATAAACTAGTGGGAATTTTACATTATAGAACCTGGCTTGTATATTCTAATGATGGGCTTCCTCAAATTGCCCTAGGTCTTCGTGAGCAAGCAAGTTGGATGCACACCCACTTAGTTTCTTTTGTTGAGCTTTCATACACTTATAGCTCTAGTGAATCTGTTGCATGGCAATTGCTACTCACTCACGTTGATATCTATTGATGGGCATCTCCATAGCCCATTGATACGCCTAGTTGATGTGAGACTATCTTCTCCTTTTTGTCTTCTCCACAACCACACGAAGCCACGTGTGAGGAATCACTTTAGAAACAAGGGGGTATAGGAGAGTAAGGTTTCGATCCTGTGGCACTATGGGTTATGGGACCACCATGTAGATTAAAAGTAGGAGGAGCGGTAACATCTTGCACGGTCATGTTAGCAATGCATGTCAGAGGGTAGCATGTCAGTTATGTCAGCAACAGTATCGATACCAAGGGCGAGGGATGAAGAGAACGATTTTCCTGCTCGTTGAATGAGACAGACCAATAGGCAAAGTTCTCGTCCATCGGTGATTACCAGAATGCTATCGACAAAAGCAATAGGGTCTTACTGACACGGTTGTACACCAAGGTGTTTGCATAAGCAGAAGAATATTACTGCTTAGATCATATGGATCACAAGGAAGGTTAAACAAATCAATGGAAAGGAAAATGTTGAATGTTGATGATGATCACGACACATTTGTTGATAGATTACCTGGAGATGTAATCTATCGGCGATGACATCAAGTCAAAGGAATGATGAAGCAAAAGGTTATTGGAACCACGGGTACGACACAAACTCAAAACCAAGCTTGCGATTCAAGGCGAAATGGTATGATGAGGAAGGTCGACGTAAGCTTAGCTCATCTTCAAAAATTGTGCTTCGGGAAGAAGGACCAGGTTGCATAGTTAAAATTTAGCATGATAAGGATATAGCCAATCAGGCTAGGAATGACTTGAAGGATTATAAAACTCATAAGCAATGATAATTACTTAGAGTTATTGTATCGGAGTGCGGAATCGATTCACTTATCGATGTTCTCGGTTGACGACAACCCAGAACCCGAGGAGTCACTATGACAGGGAAGGTACTACTTCATCGGAAATTCATAATATATATCCTCGAGATACCATGGGGGTAATACAAGAAGGCAGATCAAAATAGAGGTTGGGCAGGCGTATTGATCTGCAGAAGGCAAGTACTCTAACTTGTCCGAGAAAAGGAATCAAGAAGAAAATATGGTCGGAACCACGGTTGCCAAAGACCAATTCCCATATATAAGATGAACTTATACCAAAGAGGGTTTAAAAGAAGCATCCATGATAAGATCAACATCGTGTCCTTGGGCATGAACGCAAGGTTCAAGGTCGACTCCCACTTCTCCAATACACAACTTCTCATTTACTGCTCTTAGTTAAGAATGTTTAGAGTCTGAAAGTTTAACTGGCGGAGTACCAGAAGGTTATGACCCATGAAGACATTTTGGGTTCACACAAATTAAGGAAGGTATATGTTCAACCCATCGGGGAATCTTAGAAACATATACCACAACTTTCAATAGTAAATATCACCAGCTCGAAAGCAGAGCATGGTTGGCCAAATCAGAGAATAGGATTTACCAAATGGCATTATGTATCATGGAAAGAACTCCAGGTTTTGAGAATATGCAAGAATGGTCGGATAATAATCCACCAAAGGATCTAGCGGACCTCAAAGGATCTAATGTGAGTAACGGTACTCAACCCGAAAAAGAACGAATGCAAGGGATCCGATTATAGAAACAACTGACTAATTCAAAGCTCAAATGAAAAGGAATTATGATTTCCAAATCATGGGATCAGAAGCAAACACTCTGATTATGGATGGAAGTAAGCTTAGGGGTACAATCGATGACAATTTGATTGGTCGAGATCTAGCTCACGTTTAATGTGACATCTGAGCTGGATTGATGAATTCTAGGAACCGATTGAGGATTGCAAGCATTTGCAAAATATTGAATCAATGGACTCAAAGTGAGTGACAAAGGATGCCAAAAGATTTACTAGACTTATGGGATTTAACCATAATGCAAGAAAGCAAGAATTTTAAGAGCAAGAGATTGTTGACAATTTTCGGAAATTCGAATAGTATCTCAAAGAATTTTGTGAAACACCTGAACAACTAGGAATGAACAAATCCTCGACAAGTGTGAGGAATTATTCGTAGGGGGTATTCATGTGGCAAGAAACTACAAGGCAGCAGGCTTAAAGTATTTTCGGAACAATGGAGAGAACTTCGGGGTATCTTGTAACAACAAGACCAATGGGGAATGATTGTATGAATGGCAAGTGTATGTTATTATCTATAGGGGTTTATCGATGGAAGGGAATTGCAAAAGCGATGGCACAAAGTCTCAAGAGAACATCATAGAGTATCTTCAGAATCTTCCGGTGCAGCAGGCGATCCTATGTGATAAGGGCCCTCCGAGAAGAAGTAGTTACGAGAACCTAGAGTCAGAGTTAGTAAATTCATTTTAACTCGAATAGAAGAAAGATTAGAGTCCCAGAGTATAGGTTGAGGAATAAAAGATTATAATACCACCCAATGGCGATGTGGGCCCATAAGTCGCACAACCATGTTAGTAAAAACTTTTTCAATGACTAGACTCAACTATGACCAAGGATTTTGGAAGGGGGATTCCTACAGGCAGTCGGCTCTGATACCAACTTGTGATGCCCCTAATTCAATCCTACACTAATCATACACGCAAACATGTATGATCAAGATCGGGGACTCACGGGAAGATATCACAACACAACTCTAAAAATAAAATAAGTCATACAAGCATCATAATACAAGCCAGGGGCCTCGAGGGATCGAATACAAGAGCTCGATCATAGACGAGTTAGCGGAAGCAACAATATCTGAGTACAGACATAAGTTAAACAAGTTGCCATAAGATGGCTAGCAAAAACTGGGATATAGATCGAAAGAGGCGCAGGCCTCCTGCCTGGGATCCTCCTAAACTATTCCTGGTCGTCGTCGGCGGCCTGCACGTAGTAGTAGGAACCTCCAGTGTAGTAGTAGTCGTCATCGACGGTGGTGTCTGGCTCCTGGGCTCCAACATCTGGTCGCAACAACCAGGTATAGAAAGAGGGAAAAGGGGGGAGCAAAACAACCGTGAGTACTCATCCAAAGTACTCGCAAGCAAGGAACTACACTACATATGCATTGGTATCAAATGAAAGGGGTAGTATATGTGGACTGAACTACAGAATGCGAGAATAAGAGGGGGATGGCTAGTCCTATCGAAGACTGTGCTTCTGGCAGCCTCCATCTTGAAGCAGTAGAAGAGAGTAGATGGTAAGTTAACCAAGTATCATCGCATAGCATAATCCTACCCGGCGATCCTCTCATCGCCCTGTTAGAGAGCGATCACCGGTTGTATCCGGCACTTGAAAAGGTGTGTTTTATCAAGTACCTGATTCTAGTTGTCATAAGGTCAAGGTACAACTTCGGGTCGGCCTTTTACCGAGGGGCACGGCTATTCGAATAGATAAACTTCCCTGCAGGAGTGCACCATATTTCCCAACATGCTTGATCCCTCTGGTCGGACACACTTTCCTGGGTCATGCCCGGCCTCGGAAGATCAACACGTCGCAGCCCCACCTAGGCACAATAGAGAGGTCAGCACGCCGGTCTAAATCCTATGCACGTAGGGGTCTGGGCCCATCGCCCATTACACACCTGCACGTTGCGTACGTGACCGGAAGCAGACCTAGCACCCTTAATACAAGCATAGGCTTACGGTCCAATCCAGTGCGCGCCGCTCAGTCACTGACGTCATGAAGGCTTCGGCTGATACCACGACGTCGAGTGCCCATAACTGTTCCCGCGTAGTTGGTTAGTGCATATAGGCCAGTGGCCAGACTCGGATCAAATACCAAGATCTCATTAAGCGTGTTAATTGATGTAACCGCGGACGCCGACCAGGGCGAGGCCCACCTCTCACCTAGGTGGTCTCAACCTGCCATGTCGATCCGCCACAAAGGAACACTCAGAGGGCCGTCACGATAAATGTCCTTTCGGTCCCAATCCGTGAATCACTCGCGGGTACTCTATGAGCCGACCCGTCTTTAGTCATTAAATGTATGATGTATAAGATATATAGTATATACCCATGATCACCTCCCTAGTGATCACGACCCGGTAGTATAACATGGCAGACGGACAAGAATGTAGGGTCACTGATGGTAAACTAGCATCCAATACTAAGCATTTAGGATTGCATGTAAAGGTTACAACAGTAGTAGCAAAGACAAGCTATGCATCAGAATAGGATTAACGGAAAGCAGTAACATGCTACACTACTCTAATGCAAGCAGTAGAGAGAAGAGTAGGCGATATCGGGTTGATCAAGGGGGGGGGGCTTGCATGGTTGCTCTGGCAAGGAGGGGTCGTCAATAACGTAGTCGATCGAGGCACCGACAGTGACGTCAGTCTCGTAGTCTACCGGAGAGAAGAGGGGGAAGAAACAATGAATACAATGCAAAAAGATGCATATCGATGCATGACATGACAAGTAACGGTGCCAGGTGTGTCCTAACGCAGTAGGAGGTGATACCGGCGAAGGGGGGAAACAACCGGGAAAGTATCCCCGGTGTTTCACGTTTTTGGACAGATGAACCGGAGGGGGAAAGTTGCGTGTTCGCATGCTAGGGATGTGTTGCGGACGAACGGGCTACGTATCCTGATTCGTCTCATCGTTTGGAGCAACTTTCATGTACAAAGTATTTCAATCCGAGTTACGGATTATTTTATATTAATTTTTAAAGTTTTAAATAATTTTCGAAATTGTTTTAATTCGAAAATTAAATGTTAAATTGCTATGGGTACACAGAAGTGTACCCATAGAAGGGCTTGTGTGGCTAACCAGTAGGCCCAGTTGACTTGGTCAACTGCCCAGTTAGCACAGACTAACTGGTGGGGCCAGTCAAAGTCAACAGCCTAGTCGGCATTGACCGTTGACTGGTCAAATTGACCAATGGGTCCCTACTGTCATTGAAACATGGACTAACTAACAGTTTAATTAGTTTAAGTAGTTGTTAGGGTAATTGAACTAATCAGGATTATTTTAAGTTAATAATTTAGTTAACTAATTAATTAAATTTTATTATCATTATTATTTTATCTTTTTTAAACGTTTTCGTTCCAGGGACGCGGGCCCCCCTAGTCAGTGGTCCAGAGGGCCTTAACGGGGTGCGGGTGACGGTTACGGGCGCAGGGGCTCGCGGGCGCCCGACCCGGGCGAAAGCCGCGCGGGCATGGCTGGGCACCGGCGCCGGGCGCTAGAGGCGGCCAGGGTCAGCAGCGGAACGGGGGGGTGGCGTCGACGAGGCAACGGCAGGGGCGGCACGGACGAGCAGAGAGAGGGGGGTCCGCGGGCGCTGGCGGCGGCTCCGGGGTGCGAGGAGTGGGCGGCGTGGGAGGCTAGCGGCAGCAGCCAGCGGCGGAGGCGGGGCGACGCGACAGTAGCGGGAGGGGACGACGAGCAGCGGTGGAGGCAGGGCGGCGCGACAGTAGCGGGAGGCGACGGTGAGCACAGTGGGACAACGAGGCCAGGGGCTTCACCGGACGCGCAGAAGGCGCGATGGCCGGAGCGGCAGCAGGATCCGACGAGAGCGCGGGCGGCGAGTGCGGGTCGTCTGACGCGGTGCAGGAGTAGAGCGCCGGCGCAGGAGGGAGGCAGCATCAGCGGTAGAGTGGGGGCCGATGGCAGGGGGCAGAGGAACGCCGGGAGCTGCAGCGGGTGGCGCAGCACGACGAGCGGCCGGAATGGGCGGGCACGCGGAGGCGGCGCACGGCGAGGACGACCCGGTCGCGGGGAGCACAACGCAGAGGGCGCGCTGGGCGCGGTGAGCGCGTGCAAACCGCGTGCGCGCGCGTGGGCGGTCTAGCGTGCGGTGACCGCGAGCGAGGCATGAGGCAGAGAAGGGGAGAGGCGGAGGGCGCGACCCTCACCGGCGTTGGAGAGCAGAGGGAGCGGCGAGGCTCGGTGGAGTTCGGTGGTGGAGCCGGTCGAGGAAGGAGAGGCAGGGTCGGGGCGGTCCGGCGCGGTAGGGTGGCTACAGGGCAAGGTGCGACGCCGGCGGGGCCGGGCGACGGGGTCTGGGCAGCGGCGGCGACGAGCGGTGAGCGACGAGGCGCTGGGGGCACCGGTTGCCTTTCCCCGATCCAGAGCAGGGAGATGAGGGAGAGAGGGGATCAGGGGAAGTGGGTGGGGTTCGGGTTAGGTTAGGGTTTGGCTGGGGGGTTATAGGCCAGGGAGGGGGAGCTTGGCCGGCCTAGTGGGCGGCCAGCTGGGCCGTTACCAGTAGGGGGTTCCATTTTTTTAAAGTTTATTTCAGTTTTAGTTTTTAGCTTTTATTTTTATCTTAGCTTTATAAAATATAGAGTTAGAACCCAAATTAGTATCAATAATTAGGGCACTACCATTTTTAGCTTGGACCCAAATTAAATTAGTTTAGTATTTTTATAATTTAAAAAACAATTAAATTATTATTTTGACCACTATTTTAATTACTTTAGGGCATTTAAACACTTTGCAAAAATGCTAGTTCACCACCAATATTAATAAATGAATATTTGCCATAGTTTTAACATTTTAGTTTTGACATTTGAAAACTTTTTTTGTTTAACTTTATTTTAAATTTGAATTCGAACGGGATTTGAGTCATCGGGAGATTATAAACAGCAACCGAGGTGACGTGGCATCATTAGCAGAGGGTTACTGTAGCTTAATTATCCGGGCGTCACAGAGATAGGGGGGGGGGGAAACATCATAAGATCCAACTATAATAGCAAAGCTTGCGATACATCAAGATCGTGCCATATCAAGAACACGAGAGAGAGAGAGAGAGAGAGATCGAACACATATCTACTGGTGCATACCCTCAGCACCGAGGGTGAACTACTCCCTCCTTGTCATGGAGAGCGCCGAGATGATGAAGATGGCCACCGGTGATGGATCCCCCTCCGGGAGGGTGCCGGAACAGAGCCCCGATTGGTTTTTGGTGGCTACATAGGCTTGCGACGGTGGAACAGATCCAGGTTTCTTTCCGGGGGTTTCTGTATTTATAGGATTTTTTGGCGTCGGTCTCATGTCAGGAGGGTCTCCGAGTCATCCACAAGATAGGGGGCGAGCCCAGGGGGTTGGGCGCACCCTCCACCCTCGTGGATGGCTCGGGACTCTTCTGGCCCAACTATTTTACTCCGGGGGCTTCTTTTAGTCCATAAAAAATCATCAAAAATTGGCACTTCAATTGGACTCTGTTTGGTATTCCTTTTCTGTAAAACTCAAAAACAAGGAAAAAACAAAAACTGGCACTGGGATCTAGGTTAATAGGTTATTCCAAAAAATCATATAAAATAGCATATAAATGCATATAAAACATCCTAGATGGATAATATAATAGCATGGAACAATAAAAAATTATAGATACATTGGAGACGTATCAGGATGCCATTGAGAATGTAGAAGACCAATGTCTTCATTGTGCCTTGAATCTTTGCATGAGGAGAGTGCCCTTTAATTGGCCACAGGGTATGCCACATAATGCGGTAGATGGTGCGAGGCAAATACTCGAGGTTATTGAGGAAGAAGTGTGTTGGATACTCAGCATCTGTAGGCAATGGCTTCATCATGCTCAACACTTGGATCATGTTAGGCTCTGGCTTCGAGAAGATGCTCTCAGTTTCCTTCTCGTACAGCTGACAACCTAACTCATAAAGATCACCAGGAGTGGGCACGGAAGTAAGCTCGATGAAATCCTGAGCTTTGGCTTCATGATGAACATTTCCTGTCATCCACTCAAAGACCCATGTCTTCGGATCCCTATTGTAGCCTGATATGTGCAGAGTGGCACAAAATTGGAGCAGAAGCTCCTCATTCCAGTGCTCCTTGTCGATGACAAATGGGAGCAAGCCAGCATCTCTGAAGCAGTCTAGGGCTTCTTCCAGGCATGGCAGTCCATTGTTGGGGAACGTTGCATGGGAAACAAAAAAATTTCTACACTCACCAAGATCAATCTAGGAGATGAACATCTACGAGAGGAGAGATTGCATCAGCCTAACCTTTAGATCGCTAAGCGCAAGCGTTAAGAAACACGGTTGATGTAGTTGAACGTCTTCGTTATCCAATCATGATCTGTGCCGCGAACTCCCAATCCAAGTGCCGAACGGACGACACCTCAGCGTTCAACACACGTATGGCTTGATGACACCTTCACCTCCTCGATCCAGCGAGCGATGGTGAAGTAGTAGCTCGAGTCCTCTAGCATCACGATGGCGTGGTAGCGGTGGTGGTGAATTCTCAATAGAGCTTCACTAAGCGCTACGAAGAGGAAGAAGGCTACGAGGGAGAGGGAGGGCAGCACCGTGGCATAGATGGGTACGGCTGCCCTCCCTCTACCCCTCTATATATAGGGGTGAAGGGGGAGGAGGAGGCATCCTAGGGTTTCCCTAGGGGCGCCGGCAGCCACAAGGGGCAACCCTAGGTGGGTTTTGGGTGCCCCCTAGGAGGCTTGCCCCCCAAGGCAAAAGGGTTTGGCAGCCCTAGGGGGCACCCCCACCTCCTCTAGTTACGTGGAATGGGGTGAGGGGGTGCGCACATCCCCTTAGTGGTCCGGTGTGCCCCCCCTTGGCCCATGAGCCCCCCAACTCTTGCTGGGGGCTCCTGAAACCCCTTTCGGTCCTCCTGGTCATCACCCGGTAACCCTGGAACTCTTCCGGACTCCGATGCCCTTCATCCTATATATCAATATTCACCTCCGGACCACTCTGGAGTTCCTCGTCACGTCCAGGAACTCATCCGGGACTCCGAACAACCTTTGGTTACAACAATAACAACTCAACTATACTTATATCGTCGCCAAACATCAAGTGTGTACACCCTGCTATAGGATCGAAAGTAGGTCTAGAGGCGGGGTGATTAGACTACTTGACCAAATAAAAATCTAACATTTTCCCAATTTTAGTTGTGGGCAGATTTTAGCAATTTAGCACAAGTCAAGCAATCAAGCTACACATGCAATTCTAAGAGTGTAGTAGCGAAAAGTAAAACATTGCATATGAAGGTAAATGGAAGGGTTTGGAGAGTGCAAACACAATGATGACACGAATATTTTGGCATGGTTCCGATAGGTGGTGCTATCGTACATCCATGTTGATGGAGACTTCAACCCATGAAGGGTAACAGTTGCACGAGTCCATGGAGGGCTCCACCCACAAAGGGTCCACGAAGAAGCAACCTTGTCTATCCCAACATGGCCATCGCCCACAAAGGACTTGCCTCACTTGGGTAGATCTTCACGAAGTAGGCGATCTCCTTGCTCTTACAAACTTCTTCGTTCAACTCCACAATCTTGTCGAAGGCTCCCAAGCGACACCTAACCAATCTAGGAGACACCACTCTCCAAAAGGTAATAGATGTTGTGTTGATGACGAACTCCTTGCTCTTGTGCTTCAAATGATAGTCTCCTAACACTCAACTCTCTCTCATAGATTTGGATATGGTGGAAAGATGATTTGAGTGGAAAGCAACTTGGGGAAGGCTAGAAATCATGATTCTTGTGGTTGGATTGGAATTTCTTGATCTCAACACATGAGTAGGTGGTTCTCTCTCAGAAAATGTAGGTTGGAAGTGTAGGCACGTTCTGATTGCTCTCTCTCTAATGGAGAAGTGGGTGGAGGGGTATATATAGCCTCCACACAAAATCCAACCATTACACACATTTGACCTAACTCGGTCAGACCGAATAGAAGAACTATTGCTTGAACTCGGTGAGACCGATTTCAGCAAAGAGCAAACAGAGAGTTGGTCAAGCAAACTCGGTGGGACCGATTGCACATTTCGGTGTGACCAAAATAATTGCAACAGGCAACACAGAGTTTGCAAGCCCATCTTGGTGAGATCGAGATCCGTATCGGTGTGACCAAGAAGTTAGGGTTTCTGGCGGTGGCTAGGTCAAGTGAACTCGGTGGCGCCGGACAGATCGTTTCGGTGGGGCCGAGTTTGATTTTGAGTTTTGGACATATTTGGAATTGAGAAAGTGGTTGAGGGTTTTTGGAGCAATATCACTAAGCACTTTGAGCAAGTAGACCATTGAGCAACACCTCATCCCCTTTTAATAGTACTGGCTTTCCTATGGACTCAATGTGATCTTGGATCACTAAAATATAAATGAAGAGTCTTGAGCTTTTGCCAATATGTGTCCTTAGCATTTTGAGGGGCCCACATCTATAGTCCATGCCATGCCAATCATTGAACTTTCTGAAATATTGAACTTGAATGGATATTAGTCCAATGCATCAAGAGCCAAGACCAGGCACAACCCGCCTTGAGGTAGGGCCTCGTGAGTCCCGTGCTAGCTCACGAGTGCCCAAACACACCTCGTCTAGCCCTGCCGTGCAAGCCACATGTCAGGGCGGGGCTGTACATGCCCCGGGGGCTCCACTCAGAGGGTGCCCTCACCCACGCACCAGCGGAAGCACCATGCTCCTCGCTAGTAGTCGACACGGCCGAGGAGCGGTTATGCCCATGCAAGTGCGGAAGCGCTATGCTCCGCGCTGGTGATAAACAACTGAGGGCGGCCCCATGGCCGTATCAACATCAGGGAGCCTCCGAGCTTAGTGTCTGGCCTCATCTTAACACCTCCCCTCGGGAGAGTCACGCGAGGGGGCTGGGCACGGGGGCTGCGCTTGGGCCACGCCCAAGCGTACGCCACCCTGCCAGGTTCCTCGGACTGGTCGTTGCGCACCCCTCCCGAGAGGAGCCTCGGCGCGGGAAAAGGTATGAAGGTCGTTTGAGCATCAAGGGGGACTCCTGAGCATCGCGACTCAGGAGCCTAACTGGCCACGTAGCCCCTCACCCCTTGGTCTCATCCTGGTGATCCGGACGACCCAATGGTGGCTGAGGTATGCGCGAGGTCGGGCCCTGCCGACGTATAACACTAGGCCTACTCCTGCATCTCCTTTCTGTAAGCTGTTTGCGCGTCAAGGGGGACTCCTAAGCATTGCGACTCAGGAGCCTAATTGGCCACGTAGCCCCTCACCCCTTGGTCTCATCCTGGTGATCCGGACGACCCAACGATGACTGAGGTATGCGCAGGGTTGGGCCCTGTCGGCATAGAACATGAAGCAAACAGGAAGGAAATCGCGGAACTCAAATAAATATTACAAAATATATTGTTCTTTAAATATCAAACACAAGTTTAACGCCTCACGAGGCATGGTACGTGTTGCAGAAGCAAAGCAGGGAAAGGAGTCGCCAGCAAGTCATCTCATCATCCCTGGACGCCACCGGCACTTGCAAGAGGCGCCCCTTCGACAGTGATGTTGCCATCACCTGAGCCGCCCGCTGGAGTTGCAGGCTTCACGACTTCGGCAGCAGCTGTGCAGCGCTCATCATCCACAGGTTCCAGCAGCTCGTCAAGGTGGAATCAGGATCACGAAGATGGAGATGGCTGAAGACGCACATCAGCGCGGCCGAGGAAAGCGTGCGGGCTTCCCCCTCCACCAAGGGGCTGATCCCGTCCACGACATCCTCAAGCGCCGCGACAAGGTGATGAAGCAGCTAGGTGGGGGCCCTCGCCGGCTGTCGCCAATGGCTCCTCCAAGCCCTTCTCGTAGAGTGCTCGCATCGCCACACGGGACCTCTCCTCAAGGGACTTGAAGGCCACGCGGTCCTCAGCCAGGACCTTCGCCTTGACTTCTAGCTCGGCCTTCTCTGCCTTCATCTTCTGCTCCAGCTTCCCCAGCTGGCTACGCTCCGCGGCCTACGCCTTTGCCAGCTGCTCCAGCTCGGTTCTGCTCCAGCTTCCCCAGCTGGCTACGCTCCGCGGCCTACGCCTTTGCCAGCTGCTCCAGCTCGGCGTCGCGACCCCTGACGGGGTCCTCTCGGGCCTTCATCTTCTCCTCCTCCGCCTTGCGATCGCGAGCTTCGGTCGCACACTCGTTGTGCACGATCTCCAGCTCGGCCTCTAGCCATTGACAGCGATCCTGGGCGACCTCGGCGTCCTTCAGCACCAGCTCACGAGCAGCCGCGGCTTGGGCGACGACCTGCTTGTCCTTCTTGGAGGCTGCCACAGCCTGGCTCAATGCTGCCCGGACGGACACATGAGAGTGAAGCCAGCCAGAGATCAGCTCCAGGCGCCCATCCGCCAGGTGACGGTCAGTGCCTTGAAGATCCTCTCGCAGCAGGGTCAGCGCAGAGAGAGCGTGCTCTAGGACGTCAGGGGAGGTGGAAGGATCCAGGGTCAGCAGTGCGGCAGAAGGAGGAGGAGACAACGTCTTCACCATAGCCTAAGAGGCTAGGAGCTCCTGAACTTGGGGGACCCCAGCAACCGAGCCGGACGTCGGCACCTCCGGAGCCAGCGGGGCTACGGGGGCTGCCTCCTCCTGAGGATGCTCCGCCAAGTCTCGTGAGGACGATCGGGCCGGGGAAGCGCGAGCGACGTCACTACCCTTCCCCATAGAGGAGGGTGCAGCCGCCGCAGGCGATTTGGTCCCAAGCAGTACCACCGCTTCCTCCTTCCTCTTCTTCTTCGCGGCCGTCGGCCTAATTGCGCAACGGAGAAGCACCAAGAATCAGCAGCAGAAGCAAGAACAAGGCAGGACGAGAATACTTACTGGTCCACCGCGGCGTAGTCTCTCCGCTTCCTAAGCTTGAAACCTGAGAGCCTTGTAGCCTGAGGAGTGCGCACGGGCTCCAGGCGTAGAAGAGGGGGCAGCAGATAGGCCGGAAGCAGCTCCAGGCAGCGTCAGAACAGGGGCGTCATCTCGGGAGATCAGCGCCGACCTTCCCCTCGTCGGAACCTCGACCGGTGACCTCCTCCGGGGACTGACCTTGGACCTCGTGGGGCCCCCTGTCGCGTGCAGCTCCCCCTTCCCAGGGGGACGTAGGCCTCATCATCATAATCAGGCAGGGTGCAGAGGATGTCGGCCTTGCGCAAAGGGGAGGTCTCCCCCGCCCCTTCGCGGGTCGCCTCCGAGTCGCGCTCCTCCTCTTCCTCTTCTTCCTCCTCTTCCTCCTTGTGAGACTCGTCAGAAGACACGTCCACCAGAGTCATCATCATTGGGACATTCGAGGGCGCAGGCGGCACAACCCCACGCCTGTCGAAGATGGGCATGGTGGCGGCAGCCTCCGCCCTATCTGAGCGGCGGAACAAGGGAACAAAGGAGTCCGACGGGTACCCTTGGTCATGCCCAACCAAGGAGCAAAGGGCCAAGCGCAACTCCTCGTCAGAAAGGGCCTCCGGGCATAGGTGGAAGTCATCCCCTTCGTCTCCAAGCCTCCACAAGGGGCGGGGGCGTGCCTGAAGGGGAGCCACGCGCCGCTTCATGAATTCTTTGACGATCATGGCCCCCGTCAGCTTTGTCGCCCTTGAGTCACCAGGCCTCAGGTCGGTGGTCATCCTCTCCAACACCTGCGCCGCCCAGGAGTCGGTGAGCTTCGTGCAAAGCAAGCCCTCTTAGGACACAAGCATCTCCGTCGGCAGCACCAGCTGGGGGAGGGAGTGCTTGGCGTCCATCAAGACCCAGTTGCTCCTGAAGCCCTCGGCCTTCTTCCCAGCCTTCAAGATGGTGTTGGTCTTGTTGGCCGCGACTAATCCAACGCACCCAGAGCAGTGGCCCTCCTTGATCCGGAGGAAGAAGAAGTGGCGCAACAGCGCCACGGACGGCATCACTCCAACATACGCTTCGTAGTAGAAGGCGAAGATCGAAAGGGGGAGGATGGAGTTGGGATGAAGATGGAGAGCGTGGATCTTGTAATGGCTAAGGATGGAGTAGAAGAAGTCGGAGAAGGGGGGAACCAGCCCGGCGATGATGCTGCTCATAAAGAAGGGGTAGAAGGTGCTGCCTGAGGCCTCCGTCTCGGCGGAGCCAGCCCGGAGCACAGTCTTCCTCTTCTCGTCACCCTCCGCCATCATCAGGAGCACAGTGGCAAGGTTCTTCTCTGAAACGCTCGGCGCATCCAGTGCCGGCTCGTACCAAGCCGACAAGGGAGCGGCCCGAGCTTTCTTGGGCGCCATTGGCAGCAGACTTGAAGGAGGATCCGGGCAGATCTAGAGTCTCTGGAAGCAAGGAGCAAGAAAGGGGATCTGGAGCAAGGCGATGGAAAGCAATGAAGGCAAATGCAGCCCACGCCAGTCTTTTGTCAGTCGGGCAGTTGCTGAGGCAGTGCGGGGAAGCGGAGATGACCATGTCCTTTCAGCCGCCACGCATCAAGGCCGCAGGCGGTTGGGGCCCGTGGCGCTCCGCACTTGCCCTTTGGCTTCACCTCGAAGCCAAGTCTCAGCGCGCCTTGGGACCGGGGGCTACTGTCGGCGTTCTGGGAACGGGGGTCCCCAGACTTGCCTACCTGCGACCCACGGCGTGGCTCCTCCAGCGGCCCTGTACGGCCCATCCTCATCAACAAACACTCAAGAACCTCGCGAGGGGCCAAGCATCGCGAGGCGGATGACACAAGACCTCCTCGGGGGCGGCCTCACCAGGCTGGCTCGCGAGGGGTGGAGAGATCAAGGCAAAGGGCACATCGCGAGGTCCCTGTGATGCAAGCCATGACGACCAAGGCCAGGCAGGCGCCAGCGCGCGTAGTGTACTTGTTTCCTCTTTGGCGCTAAAGAGGCAAGCGCAAGTAAGGAGTCCCGAGGCATCATGCAAAGGTTTCCATATCGGTGCAATAAGACCAAGACCAAAAGGACGGCAGGATAGAGGTCACCGTGGAGCCCAGGACGGCGTCACCACCAGAGCCTTTGGCAGGCGAAGACCAACTTTTGTCAGGATAACTTGTACTAGTTGTCTCCCTTCAAATTTGGCTGTTGTTGGATCCCTTCCCGCCTACATTTGGGAATAGGACTAGGGCCTCTATAAATAGGACTAGCTACCACAGTAGAGGGAGAAAGGAGAGAGACCATTCAGATCATCCTCAACCACACAAGTTCTCCGAGCTCAAAGACACCTCCCCTCAGGAGGCTATTCTTCCCTTGTACTCGTTCATCCTCAGACCAAGAGGCAATCCACCACACCACACTGGAGTAGGGTATTACACCACATTGGTGGCCCGAACCAGTATAAACCCTGTGTCCTCTATTCTGCGAGTTCGACGTGCTGAGCTTTGAGATTGTGGTGAGAGCGCGAGCTAGGGGGAGGAGAGATCTTCGTGCACACCCCAGAGTTCGAACCTCAAGGGTTTTGCCAAAACCCGAAATCCGACAATGTCCAAGATTAGTAGACGAACTCCTGCCTCCATCTACTACTATTACTCCACACATCGACCGCTATCCAGCATGCATCTAGTGTATTAAGTTCATGGAGAAATGGTGTAATGCAATAAGAACAATGACATGATGTATACAAGATCTATTTATGTAGAGATAGACCCCATCGTTTTATCCTTAGTAACAACGATACATACATGTTGGTTCCCTTTCTATCACTGGGATCAAGCACCTTAAGATCGAACCCACTACAAAGCATCTCTTACCATTGCAAGATAAATAGATTAGGTTGGCTAAACAAAAACCAAATGTCGGAGAAGAAATACGAGGCTATAAGCAATCATGCATATAAGAGATAAAAGAAACTCAAATAACTTTCATGGATATAAAAAGATAGATCTGATCATAAACTCAAAGTTCATCCGATCCCAACAAACACACCGCAAAAAGAGTTACATCATATGGATCTCCACGAGACCATTGTATTAAGAATCAAACAAGAGAGAGGAAGCCATCTAGCTACTAACTACGGACTCGAAGGTCTACAAAGAACTACTCACGCATCACCGGAGAGGCACCAATGGAAGTGGTGAACCCCTCCGTGATGGTGTCTAGATTGGATCTGGTGATTATGGACTCTGCGGTGGCTGGAATTGATTTTCGTCGACTCCCCTAGAGTTTCTAGAATATTGGGGTATTTATAGAGCAAAGAGGCAGTCCGAGGGGCACCCGAGGTGGGCACCACCCACCAGGGCGCGCCTGGGCCTCCAGGCACGCCCTGGTGGGTTGTGCTCCCCTCGGAGCACCCCCAGACGCTGCCTTGGCCCATTAGGTGTCTTCTGGTCCATAATAAATCTCCGTACAGTTTTGCTGCATTTGGACTCCGTTTGGTATTGATTTTCTGCGTTGTAAAAAAATGCAAAAACAGCAACTGGCACTTGGCACTATGTCAATAGGTTAGTACCAAAAATGATATGAAATGACTATAAAATGATTATAAAACGTCCAAGATTGATAATATAACAACATGGAACAATAAAAAATTATAGATACATTGGAGACGTATCAGCATCCCCAAGCTTAAATCCTGCTCGTCCTCGAGTAGGTAAGTGATAAAAACAGGATTTTTGATGTGGAGTGCTGCCTAACATGTCATATCATATTCTTTTCTTTGTTACATGGACATTTGGACTTTTATATTGTTCAAATCAATAGTCTAGTTTTGACATGATAACTTAAATACTCAAGCATATCAACAAACAACCATGTCTGTCAGAATATCAACGCTAAAATAAGCTATCCCTAGCCCATCATGCTCAATCATTGATCCATTCATGAAACACACTCGCATATTAACTACACCCAATGCTCAAGTATGATCATAGTGCCTCCTAGTTGGTGCTTTTGTAAGAGAAGATGGAGACTCAAATTCAAAAATAAAAATTGCATAAAGTAAAAGAAAGGCCCTTCGCAGGGGGAAGTAGGGATTTGTAGAGGTGCCAGAGCTCAAAGCGAAAAACTTAGCGATAAAAAACATTTTTGGAGGTGTGTCCTTCCCACCAACGAAAATGACTTAGAGTTCCCAACACTTTCCATGCTAGATATATCATAGGCGGTTCCCAAACAGAAAATAAAGTTTATTCCTTTTTCCACCATACTTTCACTTTCCATGGCTAACTATATCCACGGGTGCCTTCCATACCAATACTTTCCAAGGAATTTATTATTTGACAACATAAAGTAAATTCATTTTTCATTTTGGGACTGGGCATCCCTAATACCTTTGCCTTACTCTCGTGCAATGACAAGTGAATAAACACTCACTACTGTAGGATGCTGCTAACGCGACACTACGATGAGAGACCCTTCGACGAAACTATGTGTGATGCAATAATCACAAACGGTTGTGTAAAAAAATGTCAAAAAGGTGCAAAACATTTGCGATGGAGGATGCATAAAACATGGTTCAAATTTTAGTTGTGTGTGCGATGCAGGGCATACGGTTCAGTTCAATTAATTTTTTGCGATGGGGAGGAACAAAAGAAACGGGCAGCCAGATGAAGGTGTGTGTGATATACAACATACGGTTCACTCAGATGAGCTGTTTGTGATTAGGAAACACAAAAGAAATGGCCAGCCAGATCAAGGTGTGTGCGATATACGACATGCGGTTCACTCGGATGAACTGTTTGTGTTGAGACAAGAGAACATAAAACGGTTCAATATAATAAGATGTGTGTGATACATGGAGAACATACCTTTAATAAAAAATGTGTACGAAGGCCGATAATAACACAGACGGTTGCTGCTAATAAAACGTATGTGATATGCTCTGTCTACACAACATCTATTGGCCATTGGGGGACGGGCGGTCATCCAGATACGCCATAAGGATGCGAAGAGGCATCCTATATCAGCAAGGACTAGCTGTTCCACCAGTAGCTCATGTAAGAGAACTCTCAAGTTAAGTGTGCTCAGGCTGGAGCAGCCATCAGATGGGTGACTGGATGGGAAGTTGTGTTGATGTTAAATGAACTGATAGGATGGGTCGTATTTGTCAAATTAAATGACTGATACGACCCATCCCATGAGTTAATTTAACCTCAAGGTCCTTGTTTTTTAACACATGTTAAAGAAGGTCTACCGCATTAATTTTTGACAATGTGCGATACGTGGCATACAATTGATCCATCAGACCTGTTTGTGATGGAATAAGCCGTGTGTGTTGTGGGTGAACGCTTGCTAGTATACAACCATTTACGATTGATGAATTCATCACCAACGGGTTCCCTAGTGTGGTCCGTGTTCATCTGATCATCATCTACTTCTTGTGCTAGCTCGATGTTCCTTCTATGCTAAGTTTCCATTAGTTGATGGCGTTTTATGAACACGCCACCATTTCCCACCATTTCCTCACCTATTTCCCGCCACCCAGCAATATTGCGCATAAACCTAGTCGGCGCGCAATGCATGGAGGCGACAAGCACAGCCTGTAGCACATCCACCTTTTCCAAGCATGCCAACCCACCAAAGCACCGCCTCTGCCATCAACCTCATTGACGAGGAAAACGAGCAGGTGCCACGGCCCGTCGAGGTTGAGGCGCTCAATGGCAACGCGATGGACAACACCGTGATGCGCGTCATCGCCAGGGTTGAGCAGACCTTTGGCGCATGGCGCTTGAGCGCCGTGGATCAAGATAGGCATGTCAGCACCGACAGGCTACAGCTCGCGGCACAACATGATCGATGGCGCGCCATAGAGCAAGCTAGGCGCGTCCACGCCGATAGGCTACGACTCGCCGCACGACAAGACCGTTGGAGCGCCGTAGAGCGAGAGGCGCGGCGCGCCGCACAACAACAGCGGATCCATCGGCGCTTGCCTGCTGTCAACACGATGTCACAGGTGGGTGGCGCCGTTCCCATGGGAACGGCGCGGCAGGTGCCCGTCAGTACCCCCATTTCTCGCCAGGAGTGGGCAGATGCCCTCAGCGCTGTACTTGCACCAGAGGCCGGCCGCGCCATGCTTGCACCGGACACCCGCCACGCCGTTCCCATGGGTGGCGCCGTTCGCCTTGCCCGCTGGATGCCAACGCGGTGGTCCATAGGCTCGACCGCCTCCTTGGCCCAGGTGTCCACCTAGGCACAGTAGAGGAACATGGCCGTCGCATCCTCGAGCTAGTAATCTCCGATGAGATAGCCAACTTGAGCTCGAGATCACGCTCCAGATGTACCGTGAGCATGTCGACTGCTTGGACGAACGCCTGCACGAGTTCAACAGAGCCAAGAGCTACCGTAGGCAAGGGCTGCTGGTCATGGTCTCATGGACGCGTTTTATTTTGTTGAGTCGTTTCAACGTGGATAGTTAAGTATTCACAGCAATCATAATATTGCTCTGTTTATTCCTTTGTTTCAATGTGTGTACTCTATTTTCCGTTCTTATATGTTCTGTTTCAATGTGTGTATATACGCTTTCCATTCTTTATATGTGGATGATAACAGCTAGATTCAAATTAGTCTACAAAAACAGATAGAAACGGAATTCATAATATATATATATATATTAATTGTTTGTTAGTTCATCACAGAATATATATATATATATACATATAATATCATCACATATACGTGATGATACTTAGCTACTATGTACAGTGCATAAAATTGAAAACGAACAATACTAAAACTAATAATCCCTCCTAGGGCCAGTATTCCGGCAGCCCCTCACCAGCAGCACCCTGGTGCGCGGCGTCTTCCCAGCTCCGCCTCGCAGCGCTTGACGTACCGATCTGCCTCTTGCTGGCGGATGCGCGAACGATCTTGCCATTTCGTTGGGCGCCCACCAGAGCTCCTCGTCGGTGGCACGCTAGAGCTTATCGGCCCACCTCCATGCAGCGACGAGGCGCCCAGCGCCTATGACCTTCCTCGCGAAGTACCCATCTTCGTACCCCTCCTCGGTAGGACGACGCGCCCGCCCCCAAAGCTCCGCCGCCTCCTTTTTCTAGGCGGCATCATGGGCTTCACATGCCGCCTGGTACCTGGCTTCCTCCTCCACCATCTCCTTATTGAACACCACTTGCCTGGCTTTCTCAGCCGGCGGCAGCGACTTCCACAGACAAAGATTGTACTGGCCCCAAAACCTATCCAAAGTTGGGGGGTCCGGTGCAACCTCGTCCGCCGGTGCATAGGGGTCCTCATCGCTGCTATTCGAGTGAGCATCCTTGGGGGGCGGCGACTCCTCATCGGCGCGTGGGTAGACCGGCAGCACCATGGCAGAGATTTGAGAGTGAGGGAGGGCAAGCGAGGGGAGGATGTAGATGAGAATGCAGGCGGGACGACATGAGCAAGGTAGTATTTATTGGCGGCCGGAATCTAGATCGACGGGGATAGTACACACGCCGGTCACCGGAATTTACAAGTACTTAGTTTGAATTACACACGATTCCCGTAGCAAAATCCGTGTGTGAACATAATAGCTGACGGTTTCCGATACAGAACCGTGTATGATTAATGATCCCTGCCACTCACCTACCAAACCTCGAGCCGCGAGATAGAGTGCCAATCGTGTGGGGGCCGGTTGTCTTGCCAGATCTTTGCATTTTCTTTTTTGAACACCAGATATTTACATCTTCTGATGATTTTTTAGCTCGCACACAAGTACACAAAAATATGATTTTCAAACCGTTATGGTTATTCGTTGCATGTAGATGTAGTTCAAATTTGAATTACGATCATTAAATGGCTCGAAAGTGACTTAAATGTCTTTAAAAGGTCAAATGACCCATGAAATTTTCTAAATTTTCACGTGACAGTTGTATTAGTGCATGTTAAATGTAGAAAAAAATTTGAAGGCCGTAAGAGGAAGCTATCTCCCGTTCGTCATCAAACATGCATTGTTCCCTCTCAGAACCACGAACCTTCTAGTGAGTTGCTATGGTTTGTGAGGGGTGTGTGTCCAAACTTTCGTCAAACAGGCCAATTTTTTACCACATCATCTTGGTGGCATGACATTAAATCAAGCAAGGTTTCATGTTTTTCTGATCATTTTTAAATTTTTCGGAATTAAAATGCCATGGCACTCCATGCATATGCACATGCCGTGAGTCCAATATGTTTGAAAATTCCTTCTAATATACTGCACATGGAATTAACTCACACACAAGTACACAAATATGATTTTTCAAACCGTTACGGATAGGCTTTGCATGTAGATGTAGTTCAAATTTGAATTACGGTCATTAAATGGCTAGAAAATCACTTAAATGTCTTTAAAGGGCCAGTTGAACATTAGAATATTTCAATTTTTCACAGTACAATTGTAGTAGTGCACATTAAACATAGAATAAATGTTGAAGGCCATAAGAAGAAGCTATCTCTTGTTCGTCATCAAACATGCATTGTTCCCTCCCGGAACCACAAGCCTTCTAGTGAGTTGCTCGGTTTGTGAGGGGTGTGTGTCCAAAATTTCGTCAAACATGCCAATTTTTTACCACATCATCTTGGTGGCATGACATTACATCAAGCAAGGTTTCATGTTTTTCTGATCATTTTTTAATTTTTTCAAATTAAAATGCCATGTCACTCCATGCATACATATGCATGTGTCCATGTCGTGACAAATATGTTTGAAAATTCCTTCTAATTTACTGCACATGGAATTAACGTGCACACAAGTACACAAATATGATTTTTCAAACCGTTATGGTTAGGCATTGCATGTAGATGTAGTTCAAATTTGAATTACGGTCATTAAATGGCTAGAAAATCACTTAAATCCCTTTAAAAGGTCAAACGACCCCTAGAATTTTCCAAAATTTCACATTACAGTTGTAGTAGTGCATGTTAAACGTAGAAAAAAATTGAAGGCCGTAAGAGGAAGCTATCTCCCATTCGTCATCAACATGCATTGTTCCCTCTCAGAACCACGAGCCTTCTAGTGAGTTGCTCCGGTTTATGAGGGGTGTGTGTCCAAACTTTCGTCAAACATGCCAATTTTTCTTACCACATCATCTTGGTGGCATGACATTACATCAAGCAGGGTTTCATATTTTTCCTGATCATTTTTTAATTTTTTCGGAATTAAAATGCCATGTCACTCCATGCATACATATGCATGTGTCCATATCGTGAGACAAATATGTTTGAAAATTCCTTCTAATTTACTGCACATGGAATTAACTTGCACACAAGTACACAAATATGATTTTTTTCAAACCGTTATGGTTAGGCATTGCATGTAATGTAGTTCAAATTGGAATTACGGTCATTAAATGGCTAGAAAATCACTTAAATGTCTTTAAAAGGTCAAATGACCCCTACAATTTTCCAAAATTTCACATTACAGTTGTAGTAGTGCATGTTAGACATAGAAAACAAACTGAAGGCCGTAAGAGGAAGCTATCTCCCGTTTGTCATCAAACATGCATTGTTCCCTCTTGGAACCACGAGCCTTCTAGTGAGTTGCTCCGGTTTGTGAGGGGTGTCTGTCCAAACTTTTGTCAAACATGCCAATTTTTTTACCACATCATCTTGGTGGCATGACATTACATCAACCAAGGTTTCATGTGTTTGTGATATTTTCTTAATTTCTTGGAATTAAAATGCCATGTCACTCCATGCATACATATGCATGTGTCCATGTCGTGAGACAAATATGTTTGAAAATACCTTCTAATTTACTGCACATGGAATTAACTCACACACAAGTACACAAATATGTTTTTTTCGAACCGTTATGTTTAGCCTTTGCATGTAGATGTAGTTCAAATTTGAATTACGGTCATTAAATGGCTAGAAAATCACTTAAATGTCTTTAAAAGGTCAAATGACCCCTAGAATTTTCCAAAATTTCACATTACAGTTGTAGTAGTGCACGTTGACGTAGAAAAAAATTGAAGGCCATAAGAGGAAGCTATCTCCCATTCGTCATCGGACATGCATTGTTCCCTCTCAGAACCACGAGCCTTCTAGCGAGTTGCTCCAGTTTGCGAGGGGCGTGTGTGTCCAAACTTTTGTCGAACATGCCAAATTTTTACCACATCATCTTGGTGGCATGACATTACATCAACTAAGGTTTCATGCGTTTATGATATTTTATTATTATTTTGGAATTAAAATGCCATGTCACTCCATGCTTAATTATGTCATAGCCGTTAGACCAATATGTTTGAAAATTCCTTCCAATTTACTGCACATGGAATTAAATCGCACACAAGTACACAAAATATGAGTTTTCAAACCGTTATGGTTAGCTGTTGCATGTACATGTAGTTCAAATTTCAATTACGGTCATTAAATGGCTAGAAAATCACTTAAATGTCTTAAAAGGTCAAATGACCCATGATTTTTTTCCAAAATTTGACATGGCAGTTGTATTAGTACTACAAAATTTCTCATACATTTAAAACACCATCTGTTGCCACTTTACTCCAAATTCATCTTTCACAGCTTATAAAAGATATCTACAACATCACACACAATTGTTTTCTAGGAACCGTTTGCGATGAAAATATGTGGGGTCAATTTAAGTCTTCCTCCTTAAGCTTCGCCGGCTCGTCTGCTCCAGTGCCGGCAACCCTCGAATCCCCGAATCCCAATCCCGATCCCCATTCCCGCACCCCCTTCTTGAAAAGATGACGCCATGGAAAAGCTTCGTGAAGGCTCGTATGATGGCCGCGTCCCCCCGAGCGCGGCCGCCTACGCCGAGAGTGCCGCCGCATCCGCATTGAGCGCGGCCGCTTCCGCCGAGAGGGCGTCCGTGGCAGCCGACAGGGCAGCTGCAGCAGCCGAGACGGCTACAGCTGTTGTAACTGCATCTAGCGCCCCTTAGTGATTTTGGTGTATTGAAGACTTATAGGTTAAGGGACTAATGCGTTTGTGAGTATACACAAGTCTATAAGTCTATGAGGAGCAACCCATCCTCTGAGGACTTTGAGTGAAAATCATCGAGTGAGGAAAAACCCAAAACCCAAACACCTACAAACCCCAAGTGATTGAGCATCACTGAAGAGATTGATCCTGCGTGGATCCGATGCTTGTTATCTTTGAAGATTGTGCTTCTTCCAGACGGTTAGGCATCATGGTCTAGAGCATCCAAGAGGAATTGTGGATCACCGAGTGACCAAGTTTGTGAAGGTTCGGAAGTCACCTGAAGACTTACCACGAGTGATTGGACGAGGTCTGTGTGACCTTAGTTCAAGGAGAATACGGTGAGGACTGGGTGTCCTGAGCTGCGTGTTCAGGATTGGGTGTCAGGGATTGTGTTTCCTCAAGTTTAAATACTCAGGCGCTCCAACCAGACGTACAACTGAGACATCAGTTGGAACTGGTCTACCAAATCATTGTCTTCACCAAGCTTACTGGTTCTATTCCCTCAACTCGTTCATTTCCTCATAACTATGTTGTGTGTTTGTTCATATCTGTGTTTGAAGACTTTCATTGAAGACTTTCTCAATTTCCTCAGTTCAATTTCTTCAGTCTGTTTGTCTTCATCCTGTGTTATCCTGTGCTTACGCTTCCTGTACTCTGTGCCTATCTTCATTTCATCATGATGACCATGCTTGTATTCTGTTATGTTTACTTTTGAGTACTTATTCCGCTGCTAGTAGTTCTTTGCTAAGGAATTTCCTCACCGGCAAATTCCTCAGTGAAGAATTTCATAAAAATCGCCTATTCACCCCCCTCTAGTCGATATAACATACTTTCAGCTGCTACTAAGACGGCGGCTGCAAACATCGAGAGCGCTCGAGCTACCATCCGTGCCACCGATGTCGCCCTGGCCCGGGTCGAGGCCATCCACACCAAGATCGAGGATGCACACACCAAGATATTCCAGGCCACCTCGGACTCCAGCATGCAACCCACGTCCGAAAAGGCAGCGGTGGCCATGGAGCACCTGCTTCCTCATGAGGTCGCTGAGCAGGAGCTAGAGATGCAGGAGGCGGCGGAGATCGAGGAGTGTCGGGAGGAGGAGTTGCGCATGGCCGAGGTCGAGGTAGAGAAGAGTCTGTCCATCGAGGAATCACCGGTGGAGTACCAACGTGAGCTCTGGCGCAACCACTACTAAGAGTACTACAACCTTGAGGGCGGCGCTGAGGACGAGGACAAGGACGCGGTCGACTTCAGCAGGGGGACACGGAGTCCACCAACGGCGGCATGTTTCTAGGACAAGTCATCGACATCTCATCTCACACCGGCGATGCATAGGCTGGCGCGGCAGCGGATTTGTTAAAATTGTGCGTACTTAGGCTTTGTTTTTAATGTTGGTCTTTTGTTAGAGCAATGTTTAGGTCAAGTGGCTCTGTTTAATTACTAAAATTGCTCGATTCAGTAAGTGTGGTATGTCTGCTGTACGCTCTTTTGTGTGCCCAAATTAGCAAGCGATGTTAAATTATACAATGACATACCTGGGGAAATTTCCACCAAAATTTGAATTATCAAACACATCCCATGCGCGTAAAGCAGAAGAATCATTTGTGATTCACACAATCGTTCAAAGTGAATGGTCCGGCGGCACCGCACGCAAAGTTTCCCTCCACATTTCCAAAATTTTGGCCTACCGCCAAAATATCTACCCCCGCCCCCTTCCCCACCCCCTTTTCTCCCCGACCACAAGTCACATTTCTCCTGTTTCCTCCTTCCTAAGCTATAGCCGCTTCCTCGCTCTCGCCTTCTCGCATCCTACCGCCGGGGTCGCCATGGTCTTCTTCAAAGACCTCTCCAGCGGTTCCTCCTCTGGCGACGACTCCTTCACCACCCAGGTATGCCTCTCTTCTCTCTCTCGGGCTATGACTTGGAATGAAGGATATTTACCCAGCGGTTGATTTGAGTTATTTCTTCCTCTTGTAGCTCCCTAGGACCATCAGTGGCAACGAATGGAGCGGGGTGGCTGAAGATCTATCTGTTCGTTGTCACCATCAATCTCAATGCGTGAAGCTAGTTGCGTTTGAATCTGTGGATAGTGGGGGGAAGTTTCTAGCATGTGCAGAGAAGGTTAGACCCTCTTTTGTTGTTAGAAATCATTTGTTAGATGTGATTCAGACACTGTCACGGTCCCAACCCATTCATACCACACCTTCAACCAAATGCATCCTAAGACAGTGTCACAGTTTGTACTTAGTATCTTAAATTGTTGCCATCTCATTAGTGGTGCCATTAGAAAGTTATTTGACATCTCTTCAGCAGTTTGTGCAGCCAACTTTGGTCCACACATCTGAGCAGCCAAGCAGTAAAATACTAAATCTTTATGGCACGAAGGAACTGGGCATCAGAGCAACTACGTGCTCCGGAGTCTGGGTCCCTGATTTTTTTCGCTGCATCGGCTCACCAGTGTAGGGCACCGATGCGAGATGTAGCAACAGTTGTCTTTACCCCAGTTTTGGCATACATAGTGGAAGACCTTAGTGCTATTAGTTCTATGTTACTAAATTTGTGCATGTACACACCTGTTAGTATCAATTTGTTGTCATCCAAACACTGTCGCTATGTTGTTGCAGTTATATTTACCTTCCTCATAAAATGTTCAATTTGTTATTTATTGTACATGAGTAAGAACTTGTAGTGTTGATGTAGTTAATTATAGCTTCTGATGTTCCAGAATTTGGTTGTTGTCTCAATAGTAATTCATTCATTTGCACATTGATCTTTTTGAGAAGATATGTCATAATTAACATGTTTCTTTAGTTTTTCAAAATAAGCATTGGTGATTTTCTATGTTGCTACAAAACCATTTCCCCTACAATTGTTACTGATCTAGTTTTAAACATTATAGGATGAACGGAAGTGTTCTTACTTGGAGCGGGTTGATCAAGAGTGGCCACAGTCTTTGAAGATGTGCCTAGCGAAGCTCTGGAGCATGTATGAGGAAGAGAACAGACGTAGGCTTAGATAAAGTGTTGTCAACGCTGAAGAATATTTGAAGATGCGGGATAAAAAGAGGAAGGTGGAGAATGAGCTCAAATTTTTAAATCAGACTTTGCTAAGATGGTGTTGGCGAAGGAGGATGCACCTTCCCAGTTGGCCAGTGCAAAACAGGTTCTTACTAAAATAAAAGCAGAGGTGGATAAGACGAGCCTGGATGATCTCGATTATGGAAATGAATATATTGTTCTTATGAAGTTGAACTAGCTATATGTTGTACTGTGCTGTTTTCATGTAGCTATCGTACTGTGATGTTATACTATATTTATGTGCCTAATATGAAATTGGCAAGCAGTTGTTTGATATGAAATTTGAATTTGCATAATACTGGAATTATTAATTGTAAACTAATAACCCTGTTAAATGTGTCATGGACCATTGCAAAATGTTCTAGCAGTAAAAGCGCTTGCGATGGATAGCCCAATGCCACACAATTTTGTTCATCAAATCGTGTGTGATGTAGTTGATAAAAGCAAATAGTTAACCAAGGCAGACCGTGTGTGATAGTTACACCTTTCACACACGAGCCTACACATAAAACTATGTGGGATGTACATACGAACGGAAACGTTTTCCCTAGAATGACTGTGTGGGATATACATAAGAACGGAAACGTATTCCTTGGATTGACTGTGTGTGATATACATACCTACGGAAATGTTTTTCTGGGATTCACCATGTGGGATGTACATACCTACGTAGATGTTTTTCTGGGATTCACCGTGTGGGATGTACATACCTACAGAAATGTTTTTCTGGTATTCACCATGTGGGATGTACATACCTACAGAAATGTTTTTCTGGGATTCACCGTGTGGGATGTACATACCTACGGAAATGATTGGGTTTCGATGCCTCGCCCGATCGCACATGACCCCAGCCTGTGTCCCAGGAGGGCCTATCCCTGACAATTTCTAGGTCGTGTGGGAAGGACCCCCCTATCGCCCACACTCACTTGGCGACGGCTCCAAATGCCGTCACGGAAAGGGGTTAAAAACTGTTTGTATAGCACCGACGCGTACTAGTGACTCATCGTGAGAATAACACACCTAGCATGGAAAATATTAGCCACCCCTCACCGCTCCACGAGAGGAACGAACACACAAAAGAGAAGTTTATTTTGAAAATTAGAGATGGCACATACAAATTTGCTTAGAACGGCAAAAGAATACAACATATAAGTAGATATAGTGGACTCATGTGGAAAAATTGGTTTAAAGGTTTTTGGATGCACAAGTAGTGATCATACTTAGTGCAAAATGAAGGCTAGCAAAAGATTGAGAAGCGACCAACCAAGAAACGAATAATCTCATAAGCAAGCATTAATCATAATTAACAGCGAATAATGCACCGCAAGTAGGATATAATTTCATTTCATAATTATTGACTTGCGTTCTTGCATAGGGAATCACAAACCTTAACACCAATATTATTACTAAAGCATAATTACTCATCAACATAACTCACATATCACATCATCATATCTCAAAACTATTACTAAGAATCAAGTTTAATTTGTCCAATGATCTTCATGAAAGTTTTTATGACATCCTTCTTGGATATCTATCATTTTCGGACTAATTTTCATATGTTGATTTTGATAAGCTTAAACAAATATAAGTGAAGATCATGAGCATAAAATTTCTTTCTCTGAAATTAATTTAAGTGAAGCAAGAAAGAATTTTTTGAAAATTTTACTAACTCTCAAATAAATCTAAGTGAAGCAAGAGAGCATTTCTTCAAAAATACTAAAGCACACCGTGCTCAAAAAAGAGATATAAGTGAAGCACTAGAGCAAGTCCATAGCTCATAAATATTTATGTGAAGCATAGAGGGCAATTCTAACAAGTCATGACATAATTTTGGCTCTCTCATATAGGTGTGTCCAGCAAGGAATCAAGACTTAAAACACAAAATGAAACAAGCAAATACTCATATCATACAAGACGCTCCAAGCAAAACGAATATTATGTGATGAATAAAAATATAGCTTCGAGTAAAATACCGATGGTCGTTAGAAGAAAGAGGGGATGCCACTCGGGGGCATCCCCAAGCTTAGTTGCTTGCTCTCTTTTGGATAATAGCTTGGGATGCCGGGGCATCCCAAGCTTAGGCTCTTCTTACTCCTCATTCCTTCATCCATCATAAGATAACCCAAAACTTGAAAACTTCAATCACACAAAACTCAACAAAAGCCTTCGTGAGATCCGTTAGTATAAGAAAACAAATCACTACTATAAGTGTTGTAGTAAACCAATTCATATTTTGTTCTTGCATTATACCTAATGTATTCCAACTTTTATATGGCAAAAACTCATCAAATAAAACCATAGAACCATCAAAACAAGAACACAACGCAAAGAAAACATAATCTGTCAAAAAAAACAGAACAATCTGTAGCAATCTGGGTGTTTCAAATACTTATGTAACTCCAAAAACTGTGAAAAATTAGGAAGTCCTGGATAATTTGTGCATTAATATACCGCAAAAGGAATGGTTATTTTATCGCTCTCTGGTTAAAAATGAAAATTATTTTCGTGAGCGCAAATATTTCTGTTTTTCAGCAAGATCAAACAACTATCACCCAAGAAGATCCTAAAGGATTTACTTGGCACAAACACTAATTAAAACACAAAAAACAAAACAATAACGGTATCATAATTGTGCAAACACTCAAGAACAGGAAGCAAAAAGAAAAATAAATTTTATTCATTGGGTTGCCTCCCAACAAGTGCTATAGTTTTACGCCCTTAGCTAGGCATAAAGCAATGATCTAAGTTTTGTCATCTTTTTTTCAAGGCCATAAGATGCCCTCATGATTGATTCATATGGTGGCCTAATTCTTGTTCTAGGGAAGTGTTCCATACCCTTCCTCAAAGGAAATTGGAACTTAATATTGCCTTCTTTCATATCAATCACGGCACCAATAGTGCGTAAAAACGGTCTACCAAGAATAACCGGACAAGACATATTGTAATCAATATCAAGAACAATAAAATCTATGGGCACATAATTCCTATTTGCAAGAATAACAACATCATTAATTCTTCCCGTAAGCTTTTTAATAGTAGAATCCGCCAAGTGAAAATTTAAAGAACATGATTCAATATCGGTAAGACGAAGCACATCACATAAAGGTTTCGGAATTGTAGAAACACTAGCACCCAAGTCACACAAAGCTAAATACTCATAATTTTTAATCTTGACTTTGATAGTAGGTTCTCATTCATCATGCAGTTTTCTAGGAATTGAAACTTCTAATTCCAACTTTTCTTCTAAAGCTTTCATCATAACGTCAACAATATGTTTAGTAAAAGCTTTATTTTGTTCATAAGCATGGGGTGAATTTATCATGGATTGCAACAAAGAAATACAATCAATCAAAGAGCAACTATCATAATTAAAGTCTTTGTAATCCAAAAGAGTGGGCACATCACTAGTTAAAGTCTTAACCTCTTCAAACCCACTTTTATCAAATTTCTCAACAAGATTTTCACCCTTCGAATTATCGGCACGCCTTCTAACTAAAGTTGACTCTTCTCCAGTCCATTTTTCATCAATCTTAACTTTACTAAATAAGGAATCAATAGAAGAAACACCAATCATTTTAAGATCTTCATCACTTTTGCGAAAGTAATCACTAGAAAACGCTTTATCTAAAAATTCTCTTTTAGCTCTAACATAGCGGTTCTTTTTTTACTTTCATCCTTAGAAACATAAAGAGCTTTAATTGATTATTCTACCTTAGGCACAAAATTTTTCATCTTGAGCACATCATGAGAAATTCTATCAACACTTCTAGAAAAATCATCAATCTTATTCAACTTTCTTCTATGCTAGTGTCGAATTTTTTTTGCGTGTTGATAAATTCCTTAATATTATTCTCAAGATCAGAGGTGTTCCTATTATTATTATAAGAAGGATTTCCATAGGAATTACCATAATTATTAGAGGAATTACTAGGAAAAGGCCTAGGATTAAAATTACCTCTATAAGAATTGTTGTTGAAATTATTTCGAGAGATAAAATTCACATCTACGACATCACTACTTTGCTCAATCAAAGTAGACAAAGGCATATCATTAAAATCAATAGGAGCACTTTTACTAGCAACCTTTTTCATAAGAGCATCAACTTTTTCACTCAAAGAAGATATTTCTTCAACCGAATTAACTTTTTTTACTAGTAGGAGTTCTTTCGGTATGCCATTGTGAATAATTTGCCATGATATTATCAAGCAATTTGGTGGCTTCACCCAAAGTAATTTCCATAAAAGTACCACCCGCGGCGGAATCTATAATATTACGAGAAACAAAATTCAATCCCGCATAAAAAAATTGTATGATCATCCAAAGATTTAACCCATGAGTTGGGCAATTCCTTAGCATCATTTTCATCCTTTCCCAAGATTGTGCAACATGCTCATGTTCAAGTTGATTGAAATTCATGATCTGGGTTCTAAGGGAAATAATTTTTGTGGGCGGAAAATACGTAGTGATAAAAGCATCTTTGCACTTATTCCAAGAATCAATACTATTGCGAGGCAAAGAAGAAAACTAATTTTTTGCAGAATCACGCAAAGAAAACGGAAATAATTTCATCTTCACAACATCATTGTCCACATCTTTTTTATTTTGCATATCACACAATTCCATGAAGGTATTAAGATGGGACACGGCATCCTCATTAGGAGTACGGTAAAATTGATCTTTCATAACAAGATTCAGCAAAACAATATTAATATCATAAGACTCCGCACTAGTGGCGGGAGGAGCAAGCGGAGTGCCAATAAAATCATTGTTGTTGGTATTTGAGAAATCACACAATTTAGTGTTCTCTTGGGTCATGATGACTATGCAACAAGATTGCACTCAAAAACAGATCCGGCAAGAAAATAGTGAACGAAAAAGAGGGGTGAATAAAACATCAAATTGTTGTGAAGTGGGGGAGGGGAAAACGAGAGGAAAATGGCAAATAATGTAAATTGCGAGGAGATGAGATTTGTGACTAGGAACCTGGTATATGTTGAAGATCCTCCCCAGCAACGGCGCCAGAAATTCCTTTTGATGTCGCTTGAAGCTATGTCAGTATTTCCCCAAAGAGGAAGGGATGATGCAGCACAGCGGCGGTAGGTATTTCCCTTAGATGTGAAACCAAGGTTATTGAACTAGTAGGAGAACCAAGCAACACAACGTAAACAACACCTGCACACAAATAACAACTACTCGCAACCCGACGTGTAAAAGGGGTTGTCAATCCCTTTCGGGTAACAGCGCCAGAAATTGGCAAACGGACGTCAAAAAGTTGTAAATATTGATAGATGAACGCCAAATAAAAAAAGAATAAATCACAGCAATGTATTTTTGTACTTTTGGTTTAATAGATCTGAAAATAAAAGCAAATAAAATAGATCACGAAGGCAAATAGTATGAGAAAGAGACCCGGGGGCCGTAGGTTTCACTAGTGGCTTCTCTCGAGAAAAAATAGCAAACGATGGGTAAACAAATTACTGTTGGGCAATTGATAGAACTTCAAATAATCACGACGATATCCAGGCAATGATCATTATATAGGCATCACGTCCAAGATTAGTAGACCGTCTCCAGCCTGCATCTAATACTATTACTCCACACATCGACCGCTTGATACGTCTCCAACGTATCTATAATTTTTTTATTGCTCCATGCTATATTATCTACTGTTTTGGACTATATTGGGCTTTATTTTCCACTTTTACATTATTTTTGGGACTAACCTATTCACCGAAGGCCCAGCCTAGAATTGCTGCTTTTTTACCTATTTCAGTGTTTCGGAGAAACAGAATATCAAACGGAGTCCAAACGGAATGAAACCTTCGGAAACGTGATTTTCTCATCAGATAAGATCCAGGAGACTTGGACCCTCCGTCAAGAAAGCCACGAGGTGGTCACGAGGGTGGAGGGCGCCCCCTAGGGCGCGCCCCCTACCTCATGGGCCCCTCGAAGCTCCACCGACGTACTTCTTCCTCCTATATATACCTACGTACCCCCAAACGATCGGGGACGGAGCCAAAAACCTAATTCCACCGCCGCAACTTTTTGTATCCACGAGATCCCATCTTGGGGCCTGTTCCGGAGCTCCGCCGGAGGGGGCATCGATCACGGAGGGCTTCTACAACATCATCCAAGCCCCTCCAATGAAGTGTGAGTAGTTTACTTCAGACCTACGGGTCCATAGTTAGTAGCTAGATGGCTTCTTCTCTCTTTTTGGATCTCAATACAATGTTCTCCCCCTCTCTTGTGGATATCTATTCGATGTAATCTTCTTTTTGCGGTGTGTTTGTTGAGACCGATGAATTGTGGGTTTATGATCCAGTCTATCTATGAATAATATTTGAATCTTCTCTGAATTCTTTTATGTATGATTGGTTATATTTGCAAGTCTCTTCGAATTATCAGTTTGGTTTGGCCTACTAGATTGGTTGTTCTTGCCATGTGAGAAGTGCTTAGCTTTGGGTTCGATCTTGCGGTGTCCTTTCCCAGTGACAGAAGGGGCAGCAAGGCACGTATTGTATTGTTGCCATCGAGGATAATAAGATGGGGTTTTATCATATTGCATGAAACTATCCCTCTACATCATGTCATCTTGCTTAAGGCATTACTCTGTTTTTAACTTAATACTCTAGGTGCATGCTGGATAGCGGTCGATGAGTGGAGTAATAGTAGTAGATGCAGGCAGGAGTCGGTCTACTTGTCTCGGACGTGATGCCTATATACATGATCATACCTAGATATTCTCATAACTATGCTCAATTCTGTCAATTGCTCAACAGTAATTTGTTCACCCACCATAGAATACTTATGCTCTTGAGAGAAGCCACTAGTGAAACCTATGGCCCCCAGGTCTCTTTCTCATCATATCAATCTCCATCACTTTATTATTGCTTTGCTTTTACTTTGCTTTTACTTTTTACTTTGCATCTCTATACCAAAAATACCAAAAATATTATTTATCATCTCTATCAGATCTCACTTTCGTAAGTGACCGTGAAGGGATTGACGACCCCTAAGCATGTTGGTTGCATTGAGCTATTGTTTTTGTGTAGGTACAGGGACTCGCGCGTAGCCTCCTACTGGATTGATACCTTGGTTCTCAAAAACTGAGGGAAATACTTACGCTACTTTGTTGCATCATCCTCTCCTCTTCGGGGAAATCCAACGCAGTGCTCAAGAGGTAGCAAGAAGAATCTCTGGCACCGTTTCCCGGGAGGTTCGCACAAGTCAAGATTTGACTCCCGACAACGAGCCATTTCTGGCGCCGTTGCCAGGGAGTCTGCGCAAAAGTCAACACACCAAGTACCTTTCACAATCCCTATCTCCCGCATTACATTATTTGCCATTTGCCTCTCGTTTTCCTCTCCCCCACTTCACCCTTGCCGTTTTATTCGCCTTCTCTCTCTCTCTATCCTCCCTCTCTATTTGCCTCTTGTTGCCCGTTTGCCTTTTGTTTGCTCGTGTGTTGGATTGCTTGTTTGTCGCGATGGCTCAAGATAATACTAAATTGTGTGACTTCACCAATACCAACAATAATGATTTCCTTAGCACTCCGATTGCTCCTCTTACCGATGCAGAATATTGTGAAATTAATGCTGCTCTGCTGAATCTTGTCATGAAAGATCCGTTCTCCGGCCTTCCTAGTGAAGATGCCGCTACCCATCTAAATAGCTTCGTTGATTTGTGTGACATGCAAAAGAAGAAAGATGTCGATAATGATATTGTTAAATTGAAGCTATTTCCTTTTTCGCTTAGAGATCATGCTAAAGCTTGGTTTTCATCTCTGCCTAAAAATAGTATTGATTCATGGAACAAGTGCAAAGATGCTTTTATCCCTAAGTATTTTCCTCCTGCTAAGATCATCTCTCTTAGAAACAATATTATGAATTTTAAGCAACTTGATCATGAACATGTTGCACAAGCTTGGGAGAGAATGAAATAAATGATACGTAATTGCCCTACTCATGGTTTCAATTTGTGGATGATTATACAAATTTTTTATGCTGGATTGAATTTTGCTTCTAGAAATCTTTTAGATTCGGCTGCGGGAGGCACTTTTATGGAAATCACTTTAGGATATGCTACTAAACTCCTAGATAATATTATGGTTAATTATTCTCAATGGCATACTGAAAGATCTACTAATAAAAAGGTGCATGAGATAGAAGAAATTAATATTTTGAGTGGAAAGATGGATGAACTTATGAAATTATTTGCTAATAAGAGTGTTTCTTCTGATCCTAATGATATGCCCTTGTCTACTTTGATTGAGAATAACAATGAATCTATGGATGTGAATTTTGTTGGTAGGAACAATTTTGGTAACAACGCGTATAGAGGAAATTTCAATCCTAGGCCTTATCCTAGTAATCCCTCTAATAATTATGGTAATTCCTACCACAATTCTTATAGAAATTATAATAAGATGCCCTCTGATTTTGAATCTAATATTAAAGAATTTATTTCTTTGCAAAAGAATTTTAATGCTATGATTGAAGAAAAATTGCTTAAGATTGATGATTTGGCTAGGAACATTGATAGAATTTATCTTGATGTTGATTCTTTAAAGCTTAGATCTATTCCTCCTAAGCATGATATCAATGAGTCTCTCAAAGCCATGAGAATTTCCATTGATGAGTGCAAGGAAAGAACCGCTAGGACGCGTGCTATGAAAGATACCTTTATTAAAGCGTGTTCTTCTAGTTCCTATGAAAATAATGATGAAGATATAAAAGTTATTGATGTGTCCCCTATTGAATCTTTGTTTTGAAATATTAATCTTGATAATGATGAGACTGAATATGATCCACCTTTTCCTAGAAGGCGTTCTAAAAATTCGGAGTATTTAGATCTTGATGATGAAATTGATAAAAGTGGGATTAAAAGAAATAAAACCCTAGATGATGCTAAACCTAGTATATTGGATTTAAAGGAATTTAATTATGAAAATTGCTCTTTAATTGATTGTATTTCCTTGTTGCAATCCGTGCTAAATTCTCCTCATGCTTATAGTCAAAATAAAGCCTTTACCGAACATATCGTTGATGCCTTGATGCAATCTTATGAAGAAAAACTTGAGTTGAAAGTTTCTATCCCTAGAAAACTTCATGATGAGTGGGAACATACTACTAAAATTAAAATTACAGATTATGAGTTTTATGCTTTGTGTGATTTGGGTGCTAGTGTCTCTACTATTCCCAAAACATTGTGTGATTTGCTAGATTTCCGTGATTTTGATGATTGCTCTCTAAACTTGCATCTTGCGGATTCCACTATTAAGAAACCTATGGGATTAATTAATGATGTTCTTATTGTTGCAAATAGGAATTATGTGCCCGTAGATTTTATCGTTCTTGATATAGATTGCAATCCTTCTTGCCCTATTATTCTTGGTAGACCTTTCCTTAGAACGGTTGGTGCAATTATTGATATGAAGGAAGGGAATATTAGATTTCAATTTACATTAAAAAAGGGCATGGGACACTTCCCTATAAATAAAATAAAATTACCATATGAATCTATCATGAGAGCCACTTATGGATTGCCTACCAAAGATGGCAATACCTAGATCTATTCTTGCTTGTTATGCCTAGCTAGGCGCGTTAAACGATAGCGCTTGTTGGGAGGCAACCCAATTTTATTTTTAGTCCTTGGTTTTTACTCCTGTTTAGTAATAAATAATTTATTTAGCCTCTGTTTTGGTTGTGATTTTGTGTTTAATTAGTGTTTGTGCCAAGTAGAACCGTTGGGAAGACTTGGGGAAAGTCTTGTTGAACTTTCTGTAAAAAACAGAAACTTTAGCGCTCACGAGAACTGCTATAATTTTTATTTGGAAAGTGCTATTTTGTTAATTATTTTTGAATATGATTAATAGATAAATTCCTCACGTCCAGAAATTTATTTAAGAATTTTTGGGGTTCCAGATCTTGCGCTAGCTACATATTACTACAGACTGTTCTGTTTTTGACAGATTCTGTTTTTCGTGTGTTGTTTGCTTATTTTGATGAATCTATGGCTAGTAAAATAGTTTATAAACCATAGAGAAGTTGGAATACAGTAGGTATAACACCAATATAAATAAATAATGAGTTCATTACAGTACCTTGAAGTGGTCTTTTGTTTTCTTTTCGCTAACGGAGCTCATGAGATTTTCTACTTTAAGTTTTGTGTTGTGAAGTTTTCAAGTTTTGGGTAAAGATTTGATGGATTATGGAACAAGGAGTGGCAAGAGCCTAATCTTGGGGATGTCCATGGCACCCCCAAGATAATATAAGGACACCTAAAAGCCAAAGCTTGGGGATGCCCCAGAAGGCATCCCCTCTTTCGTCTACTTCTATCGGTAACTTTACTTGGAGCTATATTTTTATTCACCACATGATATGTGTTTTGCTTGGAGTGTCTTTTATGATTTGAGTATTTGCTTGTTAGTCTACCACAATCATCCTTGCTGTACACACCTTTTTAGAGAGCCATACATGATTTGGAATTTGATAGAATACTCTATGTGCTTCACTTATATCTTTTGAGCTTTATAGTTTTGCTCTATGTGCTTCACTTATATCTTTTGAGCTTTATAGTTTTGCTCTAGTGCTTCACTTATATCTTTTAGAGCACGGTGGTGGATTTGTTTTATAGAAACTATTGATCTCTCATGCTTCACTTAGATTATTTTGAGAGTCTTATTAGCATGGTAATTTGCTTAAAATCCTAATATGCTTGGTATGCAAGATTAATAATAAAACTTTCTTATGAGTGTGTTGAATACTAAGAAATGTTTAATACTTGATGATTGTTTTGAGATATGGAGGTAATAATATCAAAGTCATGCTAGTTGAGTAGTTGTGAAATTCAGAAATACTTGTGTTGAAGTTTGCAAGTCTCGTAGCATACACGTATGGTAAACGTTATGCAACAAATTTGAAACACGAGGTCTTATTTGATTGTCTTCCTTATGAGTGGCGGTCGGGGACGAGCGATGGTCTTTTCCTACCAATCTATCCCCCTAGGAGCATGCACGTAGTGCCGAGGTTTTTGATGACTTGTAGATTTTTGCAATAAGTATGTGAGTTCTTTATGACTAATGTTGAGTCCATGGATTATATGCACTCGCACCCTTCCATCCTTGCTAGCCTCTTCGGTACCGTGCATTGCCCTTTCTCACATTGAGAGTTGGCGCAAACTTCGCCGGTGCATCCAAACCCCGTGATATGATATGCTCTTTCACACATAAACCTCCTTATATCTTCCTCCAAAACAGCCACCATACCTACCTATTATGGCATTTCCATAGCTATTCCGAGATATATTGCCATGCAACTTCCCATCATTCCGTTCATCATGACACATTCATCATTGTCATATTGCTTAGCATGATCATGTAGTTGACATAGTATTTGTGGCAAAGCCACCGTTCATAATTCTTTCATACATGTCACTCTTGGTTCATTGCATATCCCGGTACACCGCCGGAGGCATTCATATAGAGTCATCTTTGTTCTAGTATCGAGTTGTAATCATTGAGTTGTAAATAAATAGAAGTGTGATGATCATCATTATTAGAGCATTGTCCCAAGTGAGAAATAAATAAATAAAAAAGAAAGGCCATAAAAAAGAGAAGGCCCCAAAAAAGAGAAAGGCCATAAAAAAAGAAAAGGCCCAAAAAAATGAGAGAAAAAGAGAGAAGGGACAATGTTACTATCCTTTTACCACACTTGTGCTTCAAAGTAGCACCATAATCTTCATAGTAGAGAGTCTCTCATGTTATCACTTTCATATACTAGTGGGAATTTTTCATTATAGAACTTGGCTTGTATATTCCAACAATGGGCCTCCTCAAGTGCCCTAGGTCTTCGTGAGCAAGCAAGTTGGATGCACACCCACTAGTTTCTTTTGATGAGCTTTCATACATTTATATCTCTAGTGCATCCGTTTCCTGGCAATCCCTACTCCTTGCATTAACATCAATCGGTGGGCATCTCCATAGCCCATCGATTAGCCTCGTTGATGTGAGACTTTCTCCTTTTTTGTCTTCTCCACATAACCCCCCTCATTATATTATATTCCACCCATAGTGCTATGTCCATGCCTCGCGCTCATATATTGCATGAAATTTTATAGGTTTGAGATTACTAAAATATGAAACAATTGCTTGGCTTGTCATCGGGGCTGTGCATGATGAGAGCATTCTTGTGTGACAAAAATGAAACATGACTAAACTATATGATTTTGTAGGGATGAACTTTCTTTGGCCATGTTATTTTGAGAAGACATAATTGCTTAGTTAGTATGCTTGAAGTATTATCATTTTTATGTCAATATGAACTTTTGCCTTGAATCTTTCGGATCTGAATATTCATACAACAATTAAGAAGAATTACATTAAAATTATGCCAAGTAGAACTCCGCATCAAAAATTCTCCTTTTATCATTTACCTACTCGAGGACGAGCAGGAATTAAGCTTGGGGATGCTTGATATGTCTCCAACGTATCTATAATTTTTGATTGCTCCATGCTATATTATCTACTGTTTTGGACTATATTGGGCTTTATTTTCCACTTTTATATTATTTTTGGCACTAACCTATTAACCGGAGGCCCAGCCCAGAATTGCTGTTTTTTTTCCTATTTCAGTGTTTCGGAGAAACAAAATATCAAATGGAGTCCGAACGGAATGAAACCTTCGGAAATGTGATTTTCTCATCAGATAAGATCCAGGAGACTTGGACCCTCCGTCAAGAAAGCCACGAGGCGGTCACGAGGGTGGAGGGCGCCCCCCCCCTAGGGCGCGCCCCCTGCCTCGTGGGCCCCTCGAAGCTCCACCGACGTACTTCTTCCTCCTATATATACCTACGTACCCCCAAACGATCGGGGACGGAGCCAAAAACCTAATTCCACCGCCGCAACTTTCTGTATCCACGAGATCCCATCTTGGGGCCTGTTCCGGAGCTCCGCCGGAGGGGGCATCGATCACGGAGGACTTCTACATCATCATCCAAGGCCCTCCGATGAAGTGTGAGTAGTTTACTTCAGACCTACGAGTCCATAGTTAGTAGCTAGATGGCTTCTTCTCTCTTTTTGGATCTCAATACAATGTTCTCCCCCTCTCTTGTGGAGATCTATTCGATGTAATCTTCTTTTTGTGGTGTGTTTGTTGAGACCGATGAATTGTGGGTTTATGATCCAGTCTATCTATGAATAATATTTGAATCTTCTCTGAATTCTTTTATGTTTGATTGGTTATCTTTGCGAGTCTCTTCGAATTATCAGTTTGGTTTGGCCTACTAGATTGGTTGTTCTTGCCATGGGAGAAGTGCTTAGCTTTGGGTTCGATCTTGCGGTGTCCTTTCCCAGTGACAGAAGGGGCAGCAAGACACGTATTGTATTGTTGCCATCGAGGATAATAAGATGGGGTTTTTATCACATTGCATGAAATTATCCCGCTACATCATGTTATCTTGCTTAAGGCGTTACTCTGTTTTTAACTTAATACTCTAGATGCATGCTGGATAGCGGTCGATGAGTGGAGTAATAGTAGTAGATGCAGGCAGGAGTCGGTCTACTTATCTCGGACGTGATGCCTATATACATGATCATACCTAGATAGTCTCATAACTATGCTCAATTCTGTCAATTTCTCAACAGTAATTTGTTCACCCACCATAGAATACTTATGCTCTTGAGAGAAGCCACTAGTGAAACCTATGGCCCCCGGGTCTCTTTCTCATCATATCAATCTCCATCACTTTATTATTGCTTTGCTTTTACTTTGCTTTTACTTTTTACTTTGCATCTCTATACCAAAAATATTATTTATCATGTCTATCAGATCTCACTTTCGTAAGTGACCGTGAAGGGATTGACAACCCCTAAGCGCATTGGTTGCGTTGAGCTATTGTTTTTGTGTAGGTACGAGGGACTCGCGCATAGCCTCCTACTGGATTGATACCTTGGTTCTCAAAAACTGAGGGAAATACTTACGCTACTTTGCTGCATCATCCTCTCCTCTTCGGGGAAATCCAACACAGTACTCAAGAGGTAGCACCGCTATCCAGCATGCATCTAGTGTATTAAGTTCATGGAGAAACAGAGTAATGCAATAAGAATGATGACATGATGTAGACAAGATCTATCTATGTAGAGATAGACCTCATCGTTTTATCCTTAGTCGCAACGATACATACGTGTCGGTTCCCTTTCTATCATTGGGATCAAGCACCGTAAGATCTAACCCACTACAAAGCACCTCTTCCCATTGCAAGATAAATAGATCAAGTTGGCCAAACAAAACCCAAATATCAGAGAAGAAATACGAGGCTATAAGCAATCATGCATATAAGAGAACAAAGAAACTAAAATAACTTTCATGGATATAAAAAAGATAGATCTGTCGTTGAAGATATGCTCAGCTCCAGGTAGAGGAGAATGCCATTCTCTCTGCTCCTTTTACTGAGGAGGAGATTTTTGGAGGAATTTCCCAAATGAAATCGAATAAAGCTCCAGGACCAGATGGGTTTCCTGCTGAATTCTATAAGAAATGTTGGCATATTATTAAGGATGATCTTATGCCTATGTTTCATGATTTCTATAACAGGCATCTTGAGCTGTTTCATCTTAACTTTGGTATGATTACGTTGTTACCAAAGAAAGAAGAAGCCATTCGGATCGAACAATTGAGGACCATATGTCTTCTTAATGTGAGTTTCAAAATTTTCACAATGGTGGGTACCAATAGATTGACACAAATTGCTCATTCTATGGTACAACCCAGCCAGACAGCTTTCATGCCAGGGCGACACATACTTGAAGGAGTGGTCGTTTTGCATGAAACGCTTCATGAAATCCATTCGAAGAAGCTAGATGGGGTTATCTTCAAAGTGGATTTTGAGAAGGCGTCTGATAAAGTTAAGTGGCCTTTCCTTCAGCAGGCAATGCGTATGAAAGGAATTAGTGAGGCTTGGCGGAACCAAGTGGGTTGTCAAGTCCAGAAGGGTAGTGTCAAAATCAAGGTTAATGATGATATCGGCCATTACTTTCAAACACACAAGGGTCTAAGACAGGGCAATTCCATGTCTCCTATGTTGTTTAACATAGTGGCCGATATGTTGGCCATTCTTATTGGCAGAGCCAAGCATCATGGCCAAGTGGAGGGGTTAGTTCCTCATCTGGTTGATGGAGGAGTATCCATCTTACAATACGCCGACGACACTGTCTTATTCATGGAGCATGACATTGCTAAAGCGCGTAATATGAAACTTATTTTATGTCTCTTTGAACAATTGTCTGGTTTAAAGATAAACTTTCACAAGAGTGAGCCATTTTGCTTTGGGAAGGCCAATGACGAGCAAGATACGTATAGACAATTGTTCGGGTGTGAATTAGGTTCTTTACCATTTAGTTATTTGGGCATACCGATTCATCACCGCAAGTTATCTAATAAAGAATGGAAGTGTATCGAAGATCGAATTGAGAAAAAGCTAAGCTGTTGGAAGGGTAAGCGTATGTCTTATGGAGGTCGGCTAGTGCTGATTAATTCGTTTTTGACTAGTATGCCGATGTTCCTATTATCGTTCTTCGAAATTCCGAAAGGGGTTCGAAAGCGACTTGATATCTTTAGATCTCAGTTCTCTAGATAGTTAGATGAGGCCAAGAGGAAGTACCGACTCGCGCGATGGGATATCCTTTGCCAACCAAAAGACCAGGGTGGTCTTGGTATTGAGAACTTAGAAATCAAGAACAAATGCCTTATGAGTAAATAGCTCTACAGGTTAGAAACAGAGCCAGAGGGCATGTGGGCACAGATTTTGCTTAATAAATATTTGCAGTCCAAAACACTCGCTCAGGTTACCATAAGACAAACTGACTCGCCATTATGGAAAGGGCTTATGAGGACGAAGGATTTGTTCTTTCGTAGGGTCAAATTCTCAGTTGGCAATGGGATGTCAACAAGATTTTGGGAGGATGCATGGTTAGGAGAGGCGCCCTTAGCCATCCAATATCCAACCCTTTATAACATTGTGCAACATAAGGAGGAGTACGTAGGCATAGTTTTCCAAATGATCCCCTTGAATATTCAGTTCAGACGGGCGCTAGTTGGTGAGCGATGGACAGCCTGGATGCACTTGGTTCGGAGATTGATAGATGTTCAACTCTCTGACCAACCAGATTCGACGCAATGGAAACTAGCTAAAAATGGGGTTTTTACGGTGAAATCATTTTATTTGGATTTGATTAATTCTGGCCCAATCTCAAGGTCGTTGCATATATGGAGGATTAAGGTTCCCTTGCGTATTAAATTTTTTCTGTGGTTTGTCCACAAGCAAGTAATACTCACCAATGACAACCTAATTAAGAGGCGATGGGGAGGTAGTTCACGCTGTTGTTTTTGTGATCATGATGAAACAATACAACATTTATTCCTTGAATGCCCACTCGCCAAATTGCTTTGGAGAAAGATACTATTCGGATTGGAATATGTGCACTTCTGTGGGCTATATGGAACTGTGGGAATGATTTTATTTTTAACAGACAATACACACTTTCTTGCAGGTTATCTTTAGAGCTACCGCTTGGATCCGTACATGGTCCTTACTCACTCCTATGGACTCCAGGGAGCCTTTGGTTACTGGGTGCAACCAGCGGGAGATGGTAGCACGGGCTATATTCAACCGGTTCGGATGGTAGTCGCATAACAGGATAGGACTCTAGGAACCTTATCCTACATATTACCGTAATGGTTGTGTAACATCCCAAAATTCTAAATTTTGGAATGTTATATTAATTAAATAGTTTTGATTGTTTGTTTGACAATGATGTGTGAAATTGATTACAATTTGGAACTTTATGAAAGTTAAATGAGAGGGAATAAAAGGACTTTCCCAACTTTCACCTTGCATTTTTGATCTCCATGAATTCAAATTCTTTTCAAATACAAAACCCTAGAGTGAAGATGATATGACTTCTTCCATTTAAATAAATGAAGAGGGTTTTTGAGAATATTTGAATTTCATTTGGAAATATTTCAAATTCAGAAACTTTATGCAACTCAATGATTTTCAAGAGAGAAGATAAAAATGACTTCTTCAAAACATATGAAATATGAGTTGGAAGTTTAAAATAAATCAAATTTAAAGTACCTTTGAAGGTATTTTGAAAAGTCATTTTTCAATTTGGAGTTATTTGGTTTTAATTCAAATTATTTTTCTCCAAAAATAAAATATATAGAAAATAGGGTAAGATTATTCCCGACATTAGAAAATTGGAGAGAAATAAATTTGAAATTATTTTGGTATTTTTAAAATGATTTTTATGAGGGTTCATTGCAGCAGTAGCACTGCTTGCTTTATTTCAATTTTTGTGGATTTTATTTGATGCTAGAAAAATGTTCATGTTATAGACAATCCTTTTCTGAAAATTTTGGTATATAATATGCTATATAATATTTTCTTATTATTTTTCTATTTATTTTATTTTGGTTTTTTGAGTTTTTTTTAAAAAAACTTCCGCAGCCGAACTGGGCCGGCCCAGCCGAGCCAAGCCAAGCCCAGCGCAGCGCCGCGTCACCCTCGACCTCCCGTCGGACTCCAGTGCCCGCACGCCACCGTTGTGGTGTCCTTCCCGGACTCCGCCTCCCGCGCTGCCTTGCCTTGCCCCTCCTCCACGCCTCGGAACAGCCCCGCCTCCCTCCAATAAAGCCGCAACCTCCAGCCCCTCGCCTCCTAAAACCCGCCGCCGCCGCACTCCGTCGCCCGCGCCGCCGCCGCTGCTCCACCGCGCCGCCGCCTCGCGCAGCTGTCTCCACCGCCCGCAGCCGCGCCCGCAGCCGCCGCCGTCCGCCTCGCCGCTGGAGATTTGCCGCCGTCGACGAACCGCCGAGAACCGCGAAAACCGCCGGTAACTGCCACGAACCGCCGGTTTCTTTCTATTTATTTTCGGTTCGGTTTTTCGTTTAAAACCGAACGGTTTTCTTTTTAGTTAGATCTATTTAGTGAAGTTCTCTGTTTAGCCATGTTTAGAGAACGTGTTTGTTATATCTAGTTTGGTAGTGAACGTTCGTTCAATCAGGTTTTCTGTTTTAGTGAGGGACCTCTTTGTAGATGTTTTATTTTCAGTTTAGTCCCTAGTCTTTAAACGATCACAACTTTTGCACCGTTTATCCAAATCTAGCGAAACCAACGCCCACTTCTTTTTTATGATCCCTCTATCCAGATAATCAACTTTAACATGTTTTTGAAAGTTTAAAAAATTGGTTTCAAATAGTTGAGTCTTTTTGCAATCGAAACTCTTGACCTAAACTTTCTGATCAAACCAAATGCACCCAATTTTGGTACTATTAGAAATTGTTTTCTGTTGCAAGAATTAATTGCTTGTTCTCGAAGTTTTTCCGAGATCTTTTTCTTCGATTCTTTTGCATGATTGCTTATGTGTGGTTACTATTGCTCGCTTACGATAGATTGAACGGGGTGTGACGAGTAGAACCATCAGGTGTTATGAGTGCGGATCATCTTCATCAACAGTACAAGGCAAGTTCACACTTTGATCATATTTTTCATACCTCATCTTTATGCATTAGATTTACCCTTCAAAGATTGCATGAGTAGGAATGGGAATTGGGATTGCTATGTAGTTGATGAGGTAGGAACCTATGACTTGTGATCACCCTGGGAATATAGATTATGCTCATATTGCTTAGCCATGCTCATAGACGTGGATTGGTATGTGAGATTCATGAAAGTTGCGAGAGTTATAATAATTAAGGGAAACTTTAAGGTGGCAACATTAACACACATATGGGTGGAATGGTTGGGGCACCCTGGAGAACCCAATGGCTTGCCCGGGAACCTGGAGAACCCAGTGCTTTCCCAAGGGGATCCCGGAGTACCCGTGTGATCACCCTATGGAATGCCACCCAGGCTCAAAGGGATCATAAGATTATTCATGCTAGAAACTTCCGTGTGCAGCCACAAGCCATTATGGGCTCTGGCATAGTTGAGTAAGTTGTGTGACCTCTTTCTGTGGTAGGCTAGCAGATGTAGGGGATGTAGGTGGTACTGTCTACCCAGAGTAAAGAGTTAATGTTTCATAAAGACTATGTATCAATCTTCCGATCATGGATGTGGTCGAGTCTTGTGGGGAAAAGTGCGCAAACCTCTGCAGAGTGTATAAACTAATCATGGTTAGTCGTGTCCCCGTGTATGGACATCTTGAGTATCTGGTATTTGAATTATTGGTGGATCTCAATACTCTATTTAATGAAACTGGTGGGTTGTTAATAATTTGGGAATTTTGGGATTGAGTTGGAGGAACCTTCTCAATAATGGCATAAACTTGGTAGTAAGATAGAAATGTATTCCTTTGTTGCAGGGAAAAATTGGTTTTATGCAAAATTTAAACTTAGAGCCTCCACCAGCCAAATATGCATGTAGTGTTAGTTATTATTCATCAATGCTCTATAGTGCGATCTTGCCAGTACATTCAATGTACTGACCTACATGGCTGCAACATCTCATGTTGCAGGATTCTTACAACGAGTAAGTGATACGTTAGGGTTACGATGTCTACACTCAACTTTGCCATTGGTGTGGTTGGGACTCCACAACCTTGTTGTTACTTCCGCTATATGGATTGACGTAATAGTATTTACTTTACTCTATACATGTGATTTACCTTTGTTTTAAATCCTCGAGTACTGTGTGTGTCAGCATACCGATCCAGGGATGACACTTAAGCACAGAGACCTTGTTCCATTCGGGTCTGTGACGCCCTCGATTCAATCGTACACTAATCATACACGCAAATGTGTATGATCAAGATCAAGGACTCACGGGGAGATATCACAACACAAATCAAAATAATACAAGCCAGGGGCCTCAAGGGCTCGAATACATAAGCTCGAATACACAAGAGTCAGCGGAAGCAACAATATCTGAGGACAGACATGAGTTAAACAAGTTTGCCTTAAGAAGGCTAGCACAAAAACAACAACGATCGAAAAGGAAAGGCCTCCTGCCTGGGAGCCTCCTAACTACTCCAAGTCGTCAGCGGCCGTCACGTAGTAGTAGTCACCCTCGGGGTAGCAGTAGTCATCAGTGGCGTCGTCTGGCTCCTGGGATCTGTCATCTGGTCGCAACAATCGGGTATGGGGAAAATGAGGTAGCAAAGCAACCGTGAGTACTCATCCAAAGTACTCACAAGATTTACATCAGACCTAAACTAAGTATGCAACTGTATCAAAGAAAATGGGCTGTATCTGTGGACTAAACTGCAGAATGACAGAAGAGAAGGGGGAAAACCTAGCCTATCGAAGACTAGCATCTTCTGGAAACCACCATCTTGCAGCAACAGGAGGGAGTAGAGTAGCATAAAGTAAAGTAACAGTAATGTTATCAACCTCGGCCAGAGATCCTTTCTCGACTCCCTGCGAGAAAGCAATCCCAGAGCCATACTATCCAAGTGTCAACACATTCCAAATCTCATCACCATCCAGTTCTCATCACAAGTATCCAGTTCTAGTTGTATCGATCGGGATACAACTCCAAGTGTCCGTTGCCGTAGGACAAGCTATCGATAGATGTTTTCTTCCCTGCAGGGGTGCACCAACTTACCCACCACACTCGATTAACTCCGGCCGGACACACTTTCCCGGGTCATGCCCGGCCTCGGCCAAACAATACGCCGCAACCCGACCTAAGCTTAATAGAGAGGCCAGCACACCGGACTAAGCCTATGTCCCCAGGGGTCATGGGCCATCTCCCTGGGAACTCCTGCATGTTGCGTACGCGGCCGGTGAGCAGACCTAGCTACCTCCTTAAACAAGGCAGGAGCTTACGCAGTCCAACCCGGCGCGCGTCACTCGGTCGCTGACGTCTATTAAGCTTCGGCTGATGTATACGACGCGGAACGCCCATACAATGCCCACGTGATGGTTAGTGCTATCAAGCCAGAGGCCCCTCGGATCAAATATCCAAACCGTAGTGGATTAGGAGCACACGGTAACGAGCAGAGACTCACGATCGATGTGACCCCGTCGCCCCGTCTCGAGTACTTGCAGCAAGGGCTAAGAATGCCCGGCCACGCCTCGTAAGTATCTCGCGGGCACCTTCCAGGTCAACCCGACTCCACATCACTCGCTATTAAGCTTGCGCGGGTACCTCTCAAGGTCGACCCGTCTTTAGTAACATGGCTCAGTGCAAAGTCATAGTAACCATAGTAACTGTGTGTCTAACACCAAGGGGAAAACCCGAGGAATCACCCCCGGTGAATTCCACTCGATGTTATCATCAAGGTGAACATAAGAGGATCCACCCTCGAGGTTCACACTTGAGGGGTTGCACGACAGAGCCGTAACGGAAGTGGTTAAGGAGGAAATCACCCTCGATGATCATGAGCGAATAGCTACACTACAGAGATCTCATCAGGAGTGATGTATGAGGTTCACCCTCGGCACTCGATAGTAACTCTGTAGTGTCGTACAACTAGGGGGGTGATGTGCGGTGTCGGGGCCTGGACGTCGATCATGTTGATCGAGTCATCGAACATAAAGCGAGGCAACTGGGACAAGGTGGGGGTCACTGATGGATCACCAACCAACCTATACTAAGCAGTTTAGGATAAGCAGGTAAGGTATGAAAGCAGGTAACAACAACAGGCTATGCATCAGAGTAGGATCATACAGAAAGCAGTAGCAGTTCTAATGCAAGCATGAGAGGGAAGGAAATGGGCGATATCGGAATGCTCAAGGGGGGTTTGCTTGCCTGGAAGTTCTGTTGAAAAAGAAGAAGTGTCATCGACGTAGTCGATCACAGGGGCATCAGCAGCGATCTCGGGGTCTACCAAAGAGAAGAGGGGGAAGAAACAGTAAATACGGAGCACACAGATGCATGACAGGCAATAAACAACGTTAGGGGTGCTCTAACACAATGCTACGCGATACAGGTGAAGGGGGATAACATCCGGAAATGTTTCCCCAGTGTTAGGCATTTTCGGACAAACGAACCAGAAGAGGACAGTTGCATGTTTGCTATGCTAGGGGCGTGTGGCGGACGGACGGACCGTGTATTCAAATTTGTCTCGTTGTTCTGAGCAACTTTGATGTGGAAAGTTTTTCGATCCGAGCTACGGTTTAATTTCTATGATTTTCCAAAGTTTTAAGCATTTTCTACATTTCTTTTATTTATCTAATTCGTTTAATTACTAAATAGGCAGAATCCTTTTTACACCTACTAGGGGGCTAGCCATGTGTATGACAGTGGGGCCAGGGTCAAAGTCAATAGTTGACCAATCAAGGTTGACAAGTCAACAGGGTCAAAGCGGGGCCCATTTGTCATTTGCCCATGTGCAAAAAGAGAAATAACTAAACTAATTTAAAACAGAGGGCCACAGGTCATAAGCTATTAGGCTAATCTAGCACTAAACTGATACTATCTAAATAGCAGAATTAGTCCTAGAACTAATCTAGACCTATACTAGTTTGGGCCGGCAGCACACCCACTCTCACACACGTGCACTCACACAGCACACTCACACACACCATGCTGCATGCACACGCAGCACACTCACACACACCACGATGCATACACACACAACACACTCATACACACCACGGCGCCAGTAGCAGCCGCAGCCGGAGGTAGCAGGCTGCAGTAGCAGCAGCAACCGAGCAGCGGCATAAGCACGGAGCAGTAGCGGCGGCAACTAGCAGATACAACAGCAATAAGCAGCAGTAGCAACAGCATAGCGACAGTTCAAAGCAGTAGCAGCGAAAGAGCATCAGCAGCAGCTGACGCAAGAGAGCAGTAGCAAGCGGGGGCATCACGGCTAGGCGCACGCGCGCGCTGAGTGGCGCCGGAGCACGGGTCACGCAGGAGCAGGGGCGGTCAGGGGGCGCACGGGCGCGTGGAGCCGAGCTCCCTGCCATGGCGGCGAACGCAAGGGACGGCCAAACAGCGCCGAATTTGAGGGAAAAAAAATAGGGGGAACAGATGCGGGAGCTCACACCAAAGCTCGTGGAGGGGTCAGGGTGGCCGGAGCTTGTCGACGACGGGCAAACCGAGCGGCGGATGGCGGCGGATCGACGGCGAGGCTGAGGCGGACACCGGCGGAGGGGATCGGCGAGGGCGGCGTCGATGTGGCGTCCCGGCTTGTGCTAGTTGGCGAAGAAGAAGCGGAGGAGCGTCCCAGAGCTCCTGGTCAGGGTGGAGTGTTGAGGGGAGGTCGATGGCCACGGTGGCACGCTGTGGACGGCGGAGGGCGCGTCGGCCCTTCCTCCAGAACGACAGAGAGGGAGAGGTGGAGATGGGGGGAAGAGGGGGAGACGGATGTGGGCGGTCTAGGGTTCCTCCAGGGGGTGACGGAGCCGTTCTTATCCATCCACGGGGCCGCGGGATCGCCGACACGGCGACATCGACAACCATGGTGGCCTGGATGGCCGCCACGCCTTCCTCTGCCTCTCCTGCCGAGAGGTTGAAGAAAAGGCCGTGGTGCTGGGCTGGGCTGCACTGTGGTCACGATTGGGCCTAGTGCACAGTAGCGTATTTTGTTTCATTACTTACCTTTCTGATTATTGCTATAGCTCTTGTTTTATTTATTGTCAGCAACAAATGATTTTAGTTCTACATGGTACTCCACACATAACTCATGTACAATATTTTGGTGCTACACACGAAGTTTCGTTTTATTTGGGAAAGTTTAAATAATTGTTTAAATTGAAAAGACCATTTTATTTGTTGTTGGCCCACGTCATAAATTCCTAAGAATTAATTGGTGGGTCAAATAATGTTGGATTCAACATGACCATGATCATGGGAAATTTATAGGATAAGGTGAACATTTTAGTTTTACTGCCCAAAGAAATAATTTATTCGACTTATTTTAAATTTGAAAAAGGCTTGATTTTTGGACAAGTGGCAAGCTACATAGTAATCACGATGACATGGCCACCATTAGGGGGAGATTACTGTTGCATGATTCTCGGGGTGTTACAAATCTCCTCCACTACAAGAAATCTCGTCCCGAGATTTAAGTGGGGAAGTAAAGAGTAACTTCGGGAGTACTGACCCTTATAGGGTTAATTATCTGGTGAGCAATTCAGGGAATGAGGCAGAAGTATCTCTCGAGTTGAAACTTAATAAACACCGAGAGCAAAGTATGAAGGTACAATAGGAAGTTTCAAGCGAATGGACAAACTATTGATACCTGAACAGAGTGTGAGAAAGGGGTTCAAAGCATCGGGAATAGATCATCTCTCGGAAGGTGGCTCGTGACATGATACGAAGCCAAACGCAAGAATATTTCGGGATCAAAGATATACAGGAGAGTCAGGTTTTGATCGTGTGGAACTGTGGGTTATGGGCCCACCATGTGGGTTAAATAGAAGGAGCGATGACATCTTGCACGGTCATGATAGCAAGGCATGTCAGAGGGCAGCCTGTCAGCTATGTCGGCAACAATGTCGGTACCAGGGGCGAGGGACGAAGAGAACCATTATCCTGCTCGTTGAACGAGGCGGGCCATCAGGCAAACTTCTCGTCCATCGGTGGTTACCGGAATATCAACAGCAATAATAACAAGGTCTTTACTGACAGAGTTGTACATTGAGGTGCTTACCTAAGCAAGAAATTATCTCTACTATGATAATTTAGTTTACCGGAAAGGTTAAACAAAAGAATGGAAAGGAAAAAATGATTAGTATATTAATCAGAGCAATGGAAAGGAAAATGTGTTTAAGCACAATTATCAGGAGTATATCCTTCCCAAGGACAAGCAGAGGATGATATCCATGACAGGATAGTAAGTAGATAACCAATTAGGTAAAGGGAAAGAAATTTCATGACATTACCCATACAACGGTGTTTGGATAATTGATAAAGAAAATTTTGTATCATGCTTCAAATGTTCTTATTGGAGATCGGATTACCACAGACATGCTTCGAGATAGCAAAGACATGGTTTCAAGCAAAGGTCAGACTCTAGATCCACCAAGGATCCATCGGCAACAATTAAAAAAATAAGTCATACAATTTTAGCAGGGAAAAGATGAGGGTGTGGCCGACGGGCTCAGCCGCAATCCATCGACATGTCAAAAAGGATGTAATTTCAAAATTATGTGAACAAGTTTGTGTTGGGGAAAGGACAAGAATGTTGTCGATGATAACACAAATCATTGAGGGTGAATTGTATTTATCATCATGAATTTGATTGATATCCTGGAAAAGCTCAGAATGTTAATGATGATCATGACACATTTGTCGAGAGATTTCATGAAGACATAATCGATCGGCGATGACATCCAGTCAAAGGAATGATGAATCGAAAGGTTATTGGAACCATGGGTACGACACAAACTCTAAATTAAGCTTGCTGTTCAAGGAGAAATGATAAGATGAGAAAGATCGACGTAAGCTTAGCTCATCGTCGGAAGTTGCTCCGAGCATAATGACCAGGTAGCACAGTTAAAAAGTTGACAATATAAAATATATAGCCGACCAGGCTAGGAATGATGTGATGGGGTATAAAGCTTCCCAGTATCAAGTACTAGGTGTAATGCCAGAAGGTAAATCGGAGTAGAGGTTGGACGGGGGAAATGATTTGCAGAGGATAGGTAATTTTAACTTACCTAGTGAATGAGATCAAGGAGGAAATATGGTCGAGACCATAACTGCAAGGGATCCAATTTACGATACCGGAAGCATTATTCAAATGATTAAATATCCTTGCAAGAAGCTTTCATGATAAGTTCCAAACCGTGTCCGTGGGCATGAACACAAAGGTTCAGGGTCGACTCCCACTTCTACAATGCATAACCTTTCATTTTACTTCTCGCTCTTGATGAAGTTGTAGTATTGAAATTTTATCTGACGAAAAGCCAGTAGAGTATAATCCGCATAACTTTCGAGTTCACACAGATTAGGGAAGGCATAGGTTCAACCCATCGGGGCATCTTAGGAACATATATCATAAATTTCAAGAATAAATAACACAAGCTCGGTAGCGGAGCATGGTTGACAAAAGAAGGGGATACAATTTACCAAAGGCATTATGTATCTGAGGAAAAGGCTACAAGGTTACTAAATATGAAGGGCATTATCGGATAAAATCTGAAAAAGGGGTCTGGTGGTCCACAAGG